>NW_025842969.1:77385-86696 GCF_002878395.1 Capsicum annuum | reverse complement strand
TGCTCGCACACCGTGCCCATCCCCAAAGCCATGGGCTATAGCACACCGATTTGGCCCAAAAATGCCTCGTTACCGCCGTTTCGCCCGTTTGTCCACCCAAATGGCCACAAAAAATTAAACGGACCACACTGGGATGATCCCCAACCTCCCTAGCACTTCCCGATCGATGTTTGGCCCATAATATGCCGGACCCCACGCCCAACTATGAAACCGTGGGCTATAGCACATCGATTTTACCCAAAAATACCCCCCGCTTGTGCTGTTTCGCCCGTGTGTCCACCCTAATGGCCATACAAAATTAAACGAACCACATAGGGACAATCCCCAACCTCCCTGATATGCCTCAATCAATTTTTGGCCCACAGCACACCCGAAACTCGAGCCCACCCACAAAACTGTAGGCCATTGCACATCGATTTCACCCGAAAATGCCCCGTTCTCGCCGTTTCTCCCGTTTCTCAACCCAAATAGCCACAAAAATTTAAACGGAACACACTGGGATGATCCCCAATATTCCTAGCACACCTCGATTGATTTTTAGCTCACATCATCCTCGTACCCCAATCCCACCCCCGATACCGTGCGCTATAGCACACAGATTTGGTCAGGAAATGCCCCGTTCAAGTTGTTTCATCCGTTTGTCCACCCAAATAGCGACGAAAAATTAAACGGACCATACTGTGATGATCCAAAACCCCCTGGCATGCTCCGGTCAATTTTTGGCCCACAACACACCCTAACCCCGAGACCACCCCCAAACCGTGGGCTATAGCACACCGATTTGCCTCAAAATTCCCCCATCACACCATTTTGCCCGTTTGTCCATCCAAATGGCCATGAAAAATCAAACGAACCATGTTGGGATAATCCCCAACCTCCCTGGCACGTCTTGGTTGATTTTTGCCCACAGCACGCCCGTATCCCTAGGCCCACCACCGAAATCGTGGGCTATAGCACACTGATTTGGATCGAAAATGCCCCGTTCATGCCGTTACGCCTGTTTATCCTCCTAAATGGCCACAAAAAAATAAACGGACGATACTGGGATGATCTCTAACCTCTCTGGCATGCCCCGGTAAAATTTTGGCACACATCATGCCCTGATCGTGGGTCTACCCCTAAAACTGTGGGCTATACCACACCAATTTGGCCCAAAAATGCCCCATTCGCGCTGTTTCGCCCGTTTGTCCACCCAAATGGCCATAAAAAATTAAATGGACCACACTGCAATGATCCCTAACCTCCTTGGCATGCCCCAATGGATTTTTAGCCCACATCAAGCTAAGACCCTGGGCCCACCCCCAAAACCGTGGGCTATAGCACACCGATTTAGCCTGAAAATGCCCCGTTCGCGCCGTTTTGCCCGTTTGTCCACCCAAATGGCCACAAAAAATTAAATGGACCATACTAGGACTATCCCCACTCTCCCTGGCATGCCCTGGTTAATTTTTGGCCTACAAAGCGCCCGAACCCCGGGCCTACCCCCAAGATTGTGGGCTACAGCACACCAATTTGGCCCAAAAAAGCCCCGTTCGCGCCCTTTCGCTCGTTTGTCCACATAAATGGCCACAGAAAATTAAACGGACTATACTGGGATAATTCCTAACCTCCCTGGCATGCCTCAGTCGATTTTTGGCTCACGACACGCTTGGACCCCAGGCCTACCCCTGAAATCGGGGGCAATAGCACACCGTTTTGGTTCGAAAATGCCCCGTTTGCGCCGTTTCACTCGTTTATCCATCAAATGGCCATGAAAAATTTAACGAACCACACTGGGATGATCCCTAACCTCCCTGGCAAGCCCCGGTCAATTTTTGGCCCACAGCACGCTCGGACCCCAGGCCCACCCTTGAAACCGTGGGCTATAGCGTATCGATTTGTCCCTAAAATGCCCCATCTCGCTGTTTTACCCGTTTTTCCACCCAAATGGGCACGAAAAATTAAATGGACCACACTGGGATGATCCCCAACCTCCCTGGCATACCTCGGCCAATTTTTGGCCCATAGCACGTCGGGACCCTGGGCCAACCCCCAAAACCGCAGGCTATAACACACCAATTTGGCTAGAAAATGCCCCATTCACGCTGTTTCGCCCGTTTGTCCACCCAAACGGCCACAAAAAATTAAATGGACCACACTGGAATGATCCCTAACTCCCTGGCATACCTCGATCAATTTTTCCTACAGCACGCCCTGACCCTGGGCCCACCCCCAAAACCGTGGGTTACAGCACACCTTTTTGGCCCAAAAATTCCCCGTTCGCGCTATTTCACCCTTTTGTCAACCCAAATGGCCACAAAAGATTAAACGAACCATACTGGGACAATCTCCAACCTTCCTGGCATGTCCCAGTCAATTTTTGGCCTACAGAATGAATGGACCTCACGCCCACCCCCAAAACTGTGGGCTATAGGACACTGATTTGTCGTAAAAATGCCCCGTTCACTCCATTTTGCCCGTTTGTACACCCAAATTGCTATGAAAAAGTAAATGGACCACACTGGGACGATCCTCAACCCCCCTAAAATGCGCCATCAATTTTTTGCATATATCACGCCCAAACCCCGGGCCCAACCCTGAAACAGTGGGTATAGCACATCAATTTGGCCTGAAAATGCCCTGTTCAAGCTGTTTCACCTGTTTGTCCACCCAAATGGCCACAAAAAATTAAATGGACCACACTGGAATGATCCCCAGCCTCCCTGGCATGCCCTGGTCAATTTTTAGCCCACAGCACGCCCGTACCCCTGGGCCTACCACCAAAATCGCAGGCTGTAGCACATCTATTTTAACCAAAAATGCCTGGTTCATGTCGTTTCGCCCGTTTGTCCACCTAAATGGACACAAAAAATTAAACAAACCATACTGGGATGATCTTCAACCTCCCTGGCATGCGTCGATCAATTTTTGGGCCACAGCACGCTCGAACCGCAGGCCCACCCCCAAAATCGTGGGCTCTAGCACACCAATTTTGCACAAAAATGCCCCGTTCGCGCTGTTTCACCCATTTGTCCACCCAAATGGCCACAAAAAATTAAACGAACCATACTGCAATGATCCCCAACCTCCTTGGCATATTCCGGTCGATTTTCGACCCACAGCACACCCGGACCCTAGGCCCACCCCCAAAATCATGGGCTATAGCACATCGATTTAGCCCAAAAATGCTCCCCGTTCGTGCCATTTTGCCCGTTTATCCACCCAAATAACTACACTAGGATGATGCCCTACCTCCCTGGCATGCCCCGGTCGATTTTTGGCCCAAAAAATGCTCGTACCCTAGGCCCACCCCCGAAACCGTAGGCTATAGCACACCGATTTGGCCCAAAAATACCTCGTTCACACTGTTTTGCCCATTTATCCACCCAAATGGCCACGAAAAATTAAATGCCCTACACTAGGATGATCCCTAACCTCCCTGACCAGCCCCGGTCAATTTTTGGCCCACAGCACACCCGTACCCAAGCCCACCCCTAAAACCGTGGGCTATAGCACATCGATTTGGCCAGAAATTGCCCCATTCACACTATTTTGCCTGTTTGTCCACCCAAATGGCCACAAAAAATTAAACAGACCACACTGGGATGATCCCCAACCTCTTTGTCTTACCCAGGTCGATTTTCGGCCCACAGCATACCTATATCGCGGACCCACCCCCAAAATCGTGGGCTATAGCCCACTGATTTGGCTATAAAATGCCCCGCTCGCGCCGTTCTACCCGTTTATCCACCCAAATAGCCACAAAAAATTAAACGGACCACACTGGGATGATCCACAACATCCCTTGCATGCCCCAGACAATTTTCAGCCCACAGCCTGTCCGAACCCTAGGCCCATCCCCAAAACCATGGGAGCACACCGATTTGGCTCGAAAATGCTTTGTTCTCCTATTTGTCCGACCAAATGGCCATAAAAAATTAAACGGACGACAATGAGATAATCCCAAACATCCCTGGAATGCCCTGGTTGATTTTTGGCCTACATCACACCCAGACCCCGAGCCTACCCCCGAAACTGTGGGTCATAGCACACTGATTTTGATCAAAAATGCCTTGTTCGCACCGTTTCACCCGTTTGTCTACCCAAATGGCCACGTAAAATTAAATGGACCATACTGGGATGATCCCCAACCTTCCTAGCATACCCCGATCGATTTTTGGCCCACAGGACGCCTAGACCCCAGGACCACCCCTAAAATCGTGGCCTATAGCACAATGATTTGGCCCAAAAATGCCCCGTTTGCATCGTTTCACCCGTTTACCCACCCAAATGGCCATAAAAAATTAAACGTACCACACTAGGACGATTCCCAACCTCCCTGGCATGCCTCGATCAATTTTTGGCCGACAGCACACCTGTACCCTGGGCCCACCCCAAAAAACGTGGGCTATAGCACACCAATTTAGCCCAAAAAAACCCTGTTCACGTCGTTTCACCCGTTTACCTACCTAAATGGCCATAAAAATTTAAACGCACCATACTAGGAAGATCCCCAACCTCCCTGGCAAGCTTTGGTCAATTTTTGGCCGATAGCACACCCGTACCCTGGGCTCACCCCCAAAACCATGGGCTATAGCACATCGATTTGGCCTGAAAACACCCCGTTTGCTCCGTTTTGCCCATTTGTCCACCCAAATGGCCGTGAAAAATTAAACGGACTACACTGAGTTGATCCCCAATCTCCCTGGTATGCCTCGGTTGACTTTTAGCCCATAGAACTCCCAGACCCTGGGTCCACCCCCATATTCGTGGGCTATAGCACACCGATTTAGCCTGAAAATGCCTTGTTCACGCCGTTTAACTTATTTGTTCACCCAAATGGCCACAAAAATTAAACGAACCACACTGGGATGATCCCCAACCTTCCTGGCATGCCTCGATTAATTTTTGGCCTACAGCATACCCGGACCTCGAGCCCACTCTTAAAACTGTTGGCTATAGCACACCGATTGTGGCCGAAATTGGCCGTTTGGGTTGTTTAGCCCGTTTGTCCAACCAAATAGCCACAAAAAATTAAATAGACCACACTGGGATGATCCCCAACCTCCCTGGCATGCTCCGGTCTATTTTTAGCCTATAAAACACCTGGACCCCAGGCCCACCCCCAAAACTGTGGGCTATAACAAACTGATTTAGCCCGCAAACATCCCATTCACGTCATTTCGCCCTTTTGTCCACCCAAATGGCCACGAATAATTAAACGGATCACACATGGATGATCCTCAAACCCCTGGAATGCCCCGTTCAGTTTTCGGCCCATAGCACGCCTGGACTCTGGGCCCACCTCCGAAACCGTGGGCTATAGCACACCGATTTAGCCTAAAAATGCCTCGTTCGCGCTGTTTTGCCCGTTTCTCCACCTAAATAGCCACAAAAAATTAAATAGACCACACTTGGATGATCCCAACCTCCCTGGAATACCCCGGTTGATTTTTCGCCCACAGCACGCTTGTACCCCGGGCCCACCCAAAAAACCATGGGCAATAACACACCGATTTGCCCTGAAAATGCCCCGTTCTTGCCGTTTTGCCCGTTTGTCCTCCTAAATGGCCACAAAAAGTTAAACGAACCATACTAGGACGATCTGAAACCTCCCTGGCATGCCGCGGTAAATTTTTGGCCCACAGCACGCCCTGACCGCGGGCCCACCCCCAAATCCGTGGGCTATAGAACACCGATTTTGCCAAAAAATGCCCCGTTAGTGCTGTTTCACTCGTTTGTCCATACAAATGGCCACAAAAAATTAAATTAACCTCACTACAATGATCCCCAACCTCCCTGGCATGCCACGGTCGATTTTAGGATGACAGAATGCCTAGACCCCGGGCCCACCCACGAAATCGTGGGCTATAGCACACCAATTTAGCTCAAAAATGCCCCGTTTGAGCCGTTTTGCCTCTTTGTCCACCCAAATGGCCACAAAAAATTAAACAGACCACACTAGGACTATCCCCAACCTCCCTAGCACGCCCTGGTCAATTTTCGGCCCACAGCACGCCCGGACCCCAGGCCCACCCCCAAAATAGTGGGCTATAGCATATTAATTTTGCCCAAAAATGCCCCATTCGCGTCGTTTCATTCGTTTGTCCATGCAAATAACCACAAAAAATTACACGGACCGTACTGGGACAATCCCCAACCTCCCTAGCACACCTCGATTGATTTTTGGCACACCACAAAAACCGTGGGCTATAGCACACTGTTTTGGCTCAAAAATGCCCCTTTCGCGCCGTTTCACCCGTTTGTCCATCACTGGGATGATACCCAACCTCCCTGGAAAGACACAGTTAATTTTTGGCCCACAGCACGCCTGGACCCTAGGCCCACCCTTAAAATCGTGGGCTATAGGACATCGATTTGGCCCCCAAATGCCTCGTTCGCACTGTTTTGCCCGTTTGTCCATCCTAATGGCCATGAAAAATTAAATGGACCACACTGGGATGATTCCCAACCTCCCTAGCACGCTCCGATCAATTTTTGGCCCTCAGCAATCCCGAACCCCTGACCTACCCCTAAAACCGTGGGCTATAGCACACCGATTTGGATAAAAAATGCCACGTTCGCATTGTTTCACCTGTTTGTCCACCCAAATGGCCACAAAAAATTAAACAGGCCAAACTGAACGATCCCTAACCTCCCTCGCACGCCCCGATCAATTTTTAGCCTACATCACATCCGTACCCTAGGCCCACCCCCAATATCGTGGGCTATAGCACACCGATTTGGCCCTAAAATGCCCCATTCGTGTCGTTTTGTCCGTTTGACCACCCAAATGGCCACAAAAATTTAAACAGACCATTTTTGGGGGTGGACCTGGGGTCCAAGCGTGCTGTGAGCCGAAAATCAATCGGGGTGTGCCACGGAAGTTTGGGATCATCCCAGTGTGGTCTGTTTAATTTATCGTTGACATTTGGGTGGACTAACGGGCAAAACAGCGCGAATGGGGCATTATCGTGGGGGTGGGCCTGTGATTCGGGCATGTTGTGGGCTAAAAATAAATCGGGGCATGCCAGGGAAGTTGGGGATCATCCCAGTATGGTCCATTTAATTTATCGTGGCCATTTGAGTAGAAAAACGGGCGAAACATCTTGAACGGGACATTTTAAGGCCAAATCGTTGTGCTATATCCCATGGTTTCGGAGGTTGGCCTGGGGTCTGAGCATGCTGTAATCTAAAAAATGATCGAGGTATGCCAGGGAGTTTGGGGATCATCCCAGTGTGATCCGTTTAATTCTTTGTGGCTAATTGGGCACACAAACGGGCAAAATGGCGCGAACTGGGCATTTTTTTGCAAAATCGATTTGCTATAGCCCAGGGTTTCTCGGGTGGGCCCGGGGTCCGGATGTGTTGTGGGATAAAAATCGATTGAGGTGTGACTGGGAGGTTGAGGATCGTCACAGTGTGTTCCTTTTAGTTTAGGAGGCCGTTTAGGAGGACAGAAGGGCAAAACAGCACGAATGGGGCATTTTTGGGCCAAATCGGTGTGCTATAGCCTATGGTTTTGGGTTGGGCCTGGGGTCCGAGGGTGCTGTGAGCCAAAAATTGACCGGGCCATGCCAGGGAGAATATGGATCATCCCAGTGTGGTCTGTTTAATTTTTTGTGGCCATTTGGGCGGACAAAAGGGTAAAACGATACAAACAGGGTATTTTCGGGCTAAAACGGTGTGCTATAGCCTATGGTTTTGGGTTGGGCCTGAGTTTCGGGGGTGCTGTGAGCCAAAAATTAACCGGACCATGCTAGGGAGGTTATGGATCATCCTAGTATGGTCTGTTTCATTTTTCGTGGCTATTCGGGCAGACAAACGGGCGAAACGGCTCCAACGGGGCATTTTTGGGCCAAATCAGTGTGCTATAGCCCACGGTTTCAGGGTTTGGCCTGGGATCCGGGTGTGTTGTGGGCCGAAAATTGATTGGGATGTGATCTAGAGGTTGGGGATCGTCCTAGTATAGTTCGTTTAATTTTTTGTCATCATTAGGGTAGACAAACGAGCGAAATAGTGGAACGGGGCATTTTTGGGCCAAATCGATGTGCTATAGCCCATGGTTTCATGGGAGGCCCCGGGATCCGAGCGTACTATAGGCCAAAAATTGATCGAGATATGCCAGGAAGGTTGGGGATCATCCAGTGTGTTCCGTTTAGTTTTTTGTTGACATTTGGGTTGACTAACGGGCGCAAATGGGGCATTATCGAGCCAAATCGATGTGCTATAGCCTACGTTTTTAGGGGTGGGCCCGTGATTTTGGCATGCTATGGGCTAAAAATCAACCGGGGCATGCCAGGGAAGTTGGGAATCATCTCAGTGTGGTACGTTTAATTTATCATGGCCATTGGGTGAACAAACGGGCGAAATAGCGCGAACGTGCAATTTTTAGGCTAAATCAGTGTGCTATAGCCCACAGTTTTAGGGATGGGCCCGGGTATCAGGCGTGCTGTGGGCCAGAAATGGATCGGGGCATGCCAAAGAGGTTGGGGATCATCCCAATGTGGTCAGTTTAATTTTTTGTGGCTATTTGGGCAGACAAACGGGCGAATCGACGCGAACGGGGCATTTTTAGGCCAAATCAATGTGCCATAGCCCACGGTTTCGGGAGGGCCCACGGTCCGGGCATGCTTGTAATGACTCAAATCCTATTGGGTCGGACCATCACCCATAACCGAAGAGGCCTGAGAGAATCAGCTCATAACCTTATGCTTTCCATGCATACCTCTATGACAACCCGAAATTCGGACAGTATCATGTCGCATATAAAAGGAAATAATCACCTGTATAAGCTCGAGCACACATATATATGTATATACAATACTTGGCCTTTGGAGCCATCATGTCTATTAACAAAACACCACCTTGACTGTATATTAGGTCTAAAAAGCCTCTAGACAATACACAGAGTTTAACTAAGGTCGGGACACACCCCACCATATAACTAACTTCTATACAATACCAAAAGTGGCTGGATATGACACGGAAAGCCTCAAAGTAAACTGGATCTCACCAAAATCAGCTGCATATCTTGGCTCCTACTTGTGCAGTGTATGAGCTGAGGTACTTGTGCCTGCAGCATAAAATGTCGGTCCCCCGTGGGGGATGTCAGTACAAAATATGTACTGAGTATGTAAAGCTGTAGATAATCACATATGATATAGGAGCTCAATAGAAATCATAAATAAGTGAATAAATCGTAATAGGAGTGGACTACACTTACTAGAACTTGTGACAACCTGTACATTGTATTTATTCAATCACTTTACCTTCGTTCTTATCATCTTTGTAATCATTACTGTACTGTACTGTGACCATTAGGCTGCATC
>NW_025842969.1:57193-74385 GCF_002878395.1 Capsicum annuum | reverse complement strand
GCCCACAGTTTTGGGAGTAGGCCCGGGGTCTAAGTATGCTGTAGGCCGAAAATTGACCCGGGCGTGCCAGGGAGGTTGGGGATCATCCCAGTATGGTTTGTTGAATTTTTCATGGCCATTTAGGCAAACTATTGCCAACAGTTTTGGGAGTGGGCCCGGGGTCTAAGCATTCTGTAGGCCAAAAATTGATCGGGGCATGCCAGGGAGGTTGGGCATCATCCCAGTGTGGTTCGTTTAGTTTTTCATGGCCATTTGGGTGGACAAACGGGTGAAACGGTGTGAACGTGGCATTTTTTTAGGCCAAATTGATGTGGTATAGCCTACGATTTTGGGAGTGGGCCTGGGGTCTGGAAGTGTTGTGGGCTAAAAATCGATCAGGACGTGATAGAGAGGTTGAGAATCATCCCAGTGTGGTCCTTTTAATTTTTTGTGGCCATTTGGATGGACTATCGGGTAAAACAGAGCGAACGGGGAATTTTCGAGCCAAATCGATATGCTATAACCCATGATTTTAAGAGTGGGCCTGGGGTACGGGTGTGTTGTGGGCCAAAAATTGATTGGGGCATGCCAGGGACGTTGGGGATCATCCCAGTGTGGTCCATTTATTTTTTTATGGCCATTTGGGTGGACAAACGATCGAAACGGGTTGAATGGGGCATTTTGATGCCAAATCAGTACGCTATAGCACACGGTTTTGGGGGTGGACCTGAGGTTCGGGTGTGCTGTCCGCCAAAAATTGACCTGGGCATGTCAAGGAGGTTCGGAATCATCCAAGTGTGGTCCGTTTAATTTTTCGTGGCCATTTGGATGGATAAAAGGACAAAACGATGCGAACTGGGCATTTTTGGGACAAATTAATGTGCTATAGCCCATGGTTTTGGGTGTGGGCCCGGGGTCCGAGCATCCTATGGGCTGAAAATCAACCGAGGCATGAAAGGGAGGTTGGGGATCATCCCAGTGTAGTCCGTTTAATTTTTCGTTGTTTTTGGGTGGTCAAACGGGCGAAACGATGTGAATGGGGCATTTTTGGGCCAAATCGGTATGATATAGCCAACGGTTTTAGGGGTGGGCTCGGGGTTCGGGCGTAATATGGGCCAAAAATTGATCGGGGCATGTTAGGGAGGATGGGGATCATCCTAGTATGGTCTATATAATTTGTCGTGGCCATTTGGGTGAAAAAATGCGCAAAACGGTGAAAAGGAGGCATTTATGAGCCAAATTACTTTGCTATAGCCCACGGTGTCGGGGGTTGGGCCTGGGTTCCAAGCGTGCTGTGGGCTAAAAATTGACCGGGGCATGCCAGGAATGTTGGGGATCGTCTTAGTGTGGTCCATTTAATTTTTTGTGGCCATTTAGGTGGACAAACGGGTGAAACAGCGCAAACGGGTCATTTTCAGGCAAAATGGGTGTGCTATGTCCTACGGTTTCAGGGGTGGGCTCGGGGTCCGGACGTGCTATGGACCAAAATTCGATCGGGGAATGCCAGAGATGAATGGGATCATCCTAATGTGGTCCATTTAATTTTTCGTGGCCATTTGAGTGGCCAAACGGGCGAAATGGCATAAAAGGGACATTTTTGAGCAAAATCGGTGTGCACTAGCTCATGGTTTTGGGGGTGGCCTCGAGTTTCGAGCATGCTAAAAATTGACCGAGCTATGCCAGGGAAGTTGGGGATCGTCCCAGTGTGGTCCCGTTAATTTTTGTGGCTATTTGGATGGATAAATAGTCAAAACGGTGTAACAGGGCATTTTTAGGGAAAAATGGTGTGGTATAACCCACGGTTTTGGGGGTGGGCTCGGGGTCCAGGTATTCGATGGGCTAAAAATTGACTGGGGTATGCCAAGGAGGTTAGGTATCATCCTAGTATGGTCCTTTTAATTTTTTGTGGCCTTTTGGGTTGATAAACGGGCGAAACGGCATGAACGGGGCATTTTTGGGCCAAATCGTAGCGCTATAGCCCACGGTTTTGGGGGTAGGCCTGGGGATTGGGCGTGCTGTAGGCCAAAAATTGACTGGGGTATGCCAGGGAGGTTGGGGATCGTCCTAGTGTGGTCCATTTAATTATTTGTCGCCATTTGGGTGGATAAACGGGTGAAACAAAATGAACGAGTCATTTTTGGGCTAAAATAGTGTGCTATAGCCCACGGTTTCGGGGGTGGGCCTGGGGTCCGGGCATGTTATTGGCCGAAAATCGACCAGGGCATGCCAGGGATTTTGGGGATCATCCCAGTGTGGTCCATTTAATTTTTTGTGGCTATTTGGGTGGACAAACGGATGAAACAGCGCGAACGGGGCATCTTTGGGACAAATTGGTGTGCTATAGCCCATGATTTTGGGGATGGGCTCGGGTTCCGAGCATACTGTCAGTCAAAAAGTGACCGAGGCATGCCAGGGAGGTTGAGGATCTTCCCAGTGTGATCCGTTTAATTTTTCATGGCCATTTGAGGGGGACAAACAACGCGAATGAGGAGTTTTCGAGCCAAATCGGTGTGCTATAGCCAATGGTCTTAGGGGTGGGCTTAGGGTCTAGGCGTGCTGTCGGCCCAAAATTGATCGGAGTGTGCCAGGGAGGTTGGGGATTATCCCAGTGAGGTTCGTTTAATTTTTTGTGGCTATTTGCGCGTACAAATGGGCGAAACGGCGCGAACGAGGCCTTTTTGGGCCAAATCGGTGACATATAGCCCACGATTTTAGGGTGGGACCATTTTTCGGGCGTGCTGTAGGTCAAAAATCGATCGGGGCATGCCAGCGAGTTTGGGGATCATGGCAGTTTGGTCCGTTTAATTTTTTGTGGTTATTTGGGAGGACAAACGGGTGAAACGGCTTGAGCGGGGCATTTTGTGGCCAAATCGGTGTGCTATAGCCTACGATTTTGGGGTGGGCCCGGGGTTCGGGCGTGCTGTGGGGTGAAAATTGACTGGGGCATACTAGAGAGCTTGAAGATCATGCCAGTATTGTCTGTTTAATTTTTCGTGGCCAACTGGGCGGACAAACGGGAGAAATGTGGCGAACGACATATTTTCGAGCCAAATCGGTGTCCTATAGCCCACGATTTTGGGGGTGGGCCCGGGGTCCGGGCGTGCTATGGGCCAAAAATCAATTGAAGTAAGACAGGAAGGTTGGGGATCATCCCAGTGTGGTTCGTTTAATTTTCTGTGGCCATTTGGGAGGACAAACGGGCGAAACGGCATGAACGAGCCATTTTTAGGCTAAATTGGTGTGCTATAGCCCACGGTTTTGGGGGTGGGCCTGGGGTTCGAGCGTTCTATCAAGCAAAAATTGATCGGGGTGTCACAGGGATGTTAGGGATCATCCCAGTGTGATCCGTTTAAATTTTAATTGCCATTTGGGCGGATAAACGGGTGAAACAGTGTAAATGGGGCATTATCAAGCCAAATTAGTGTGCTATAGCCCACGTTTTTGGGGATGGGACCGTGATTCGGGTGTGCTGTGAGCTAAAAATTAGACGGGGCATGGCAGAGTGGTTGGGGATCATCCCAATATTGTCCGTTTAATTTTTTGTGGCTATTTGAGCGGAAAAACAGGTGAAACGGCGCGAATAGGGCATTTTTGGGCCAAATCAGTTTGCTATAGCTCACAATTTTAGGGGTGGGCCCGAGGTTCGGGCATGCTATGGGCCAAAAATTGATCAGGGCAAGCTAGGGAGGCTGGGGATAGTCCCAGTGTGGTTCGTTAAATGTTTTGTGGCTATTTGGTTGGACAAATGAGCGAAACACTGCAAAAAAGGCATTTTCGTACCGAATCGGTGTGCTATAGCCTACGATTTTGGGGGTGGGTACGGGGTTCGGGCGTGATATGGTCTGAAAATTGATTGAGGTATATCAGAGAGGTTGGGGATTGTCCCAGTATGGTCCGTTTAATTTTTCATGGACATATGGGTGAACAAACAGGAGAAACAGCGTAAATGTGGTATTTTCGAGCAAAATCGTGTGCTATAGCCCACGGTTTTGGGGGTGGTCCCAGGGTTCGTGTGTGTTGTGGGCTGAAATATGATCGAGGCATGCCAGGGAGGTTGGGGATCATCCCAGTATGGTCCATTTAATTTTTCTTGGCCATTTGGGAGGACAAACGGGCAAAACGGCGTTAATGGGGCATTTTAGGGCTAAATCAATTTGCTATAGCCCACAGTTTTGTGGGTGGGCCCAGGATTTGGGCTTGATATAGGTCAAAAATTGACCGAGGTGTGCCAGGGATGTTGGTGATCATCCTAGTGTGCTCTTATTAATTTTTTGTGGCCATTTTGACGGACAAACGGGCAAAACAAAGCGAACGAGGCATTTTCAGGCCAAATCGATGTGCTCTAGCCCACAGTTTTGGTTGTGGGACCAGGGTCCGGATGTGCTGTGGACTAAAAATTGACCGGGGAATGCCAGAGAGGTTGGGTATCATCCCAGTATGGTCCCTTCAACTTTTCGTGGCATCTGGGCTGACAAACGGGCGAAACGATGTGAATGGGGCATTTTCTACCTAAATAGGTGTGCTATAGCCCACAGTTTTGGGAGTAGGCCCGGGGTCTAAGTATGCTGTCGGTCGAAAATTGACCCGGGCATGCTAGGGAGGTTGGGGATCATCCCAGTGTGGTTCGTTTAATTTTTCATGGCCATTTAGGCAGACTATAGCCCACAATTTTGGGATTGGGCCCGGGGTCTAAGCAATCTGTAGGCCGAAATTTGATCGGGGCATACCAGGGAGGTTGGGGATCATCCCAGTGTGGTTTGTTTAATTTTTAATGGCCATTTGGGTGGACAAACGGGTGAAACAGCGTGAACGTGGAATTTTTTAGGCCAAATTGATGTGGTATAGCCTACGATTTTTAGAGTGGGCCTGGGGTCTGGGCGTGTTGTGGGCTAAAAATCATTCAGGGCATGCTAGGGAGGTTGGCAATCATCCCAGTGTGGTCCGTTTAATTTTTTGTGGCCATTTGCATGGACTAACGGGTAAAACAGAGCGAACGGGGAATTTTCAAGCCAAATCGATATGCTATAACCCATGATTTTAAGAGTGGGCCTGGGGTACGGGTGTGTTGTGGGCGAAAAATTGATTGGGGCATGCCAGGGACGTTGGGGATCATCCCAGTGTGGTCCATTTATTTTTTTATGGCCATTTGGGTGGACAAACGATTGAAACGGCTTGAATGGGGCATTTTGACGCCAAATCAGTGCGCTATTGCGTACGGTTTTGGGGGTGGACCCAAGGTTCGAGTGTGCTGTCGGCCAAAAATTTACCTGGGCATGTCAGGGAGGTTCGGGATCGTCCAAGTGTGGTTCGTTTAATTTTTTGTGACCATTTGGATGGATAAAAGGACAAAACAATGCAAACTGGGCATTTTCGGGACAAATTAATGTGCTATAGCCCATGGTTTTGGGGGTGGGCCCGGGGTCCGAGCATCCTATGGGCTGAAAATCAACCGGGGCATGCAAGGGAGGTTGGGGATCATCCCAGTGTAGTCCGTTTAATTTTTTGTTGTTTTTGGGTGGTCAAACGGGCAAAACGACGTGAATGGGGAATTTTTGGGCCAAATCGGTATGATATAGCCAACGGTTTTAGGGGTGGGCTCGGGGTTCGGGCGTAATATGGGCCAAAAATTGATCGGGGCATGTTAGGGAAGATGGGGATCATCCTAGTATGGTCTATATAATTTGTCGTGGCCATTTGGGTGGAAAAATGCGCAAAACGGTGAAAAGGAGGCATTTACGAGCCAAATTACTTTGCTATAGCCCACGGTGTCGGGGGTTGGGCCTGGGTTCCAAGTGTGATGTGGGCCAAAAATTGACCGGGGCATGCCAGGGAGGTTGGGGATCGTCTTAGTGTGGTCCATTTAATTTTTTGTGGCCATTTAGGTGGACAAACGGGTGAAATAGCGCAAACGGGTCATTTTCAGGCAAAATGGGTGTGCTATATCCTACGGTTTCAGGGGTGGGCTCGGGGTCCGGACGTGTTGTGGACCAAAATTCAATCGAGGAATGCCAGAGATGAATGGGATCATCCTAATGTGGTCCATTTAATTTTTCTTGGCCATTTGAGTGTCCAAACGGGCGAAATGGCATAAAAGGGACATTTTTGAGCTAAATCGGTGTGCTCTAGCCCACAGTTTTGGGGGTGGGCTCGAGTTTTGAGCGTGCTAAAAATTGACCGGGCGATGCCAGGGAAGTTGGGGATCATCCCAGTGTGGTCCGTTTAATTTTTAGGGCTATTTGGATGGATAAATAGTCAAAACGGTGTAACAGGGCATTTTCAGGCAAAAATGGTGTGCTATAACCCACTGTTTTGGGGGTGGGCTCGGGGTCCAGGTATTCGATGGGCTAAAAATTGACTGGGGTATGCCAAGGAGGTTGGGGATCATCCTAGTATGGTCCGTTTAATTTTTTGTGGCCTTTTGGGTTGATAAACGGGCGAAACGGCATGAACGGGGCATTTTTTGGCCAAATCGTAGTGCTATAGCCCACGGTTTTGGGGGTAGGCCTGGGGATTGGGCGTGCTGTAGGCCAAAAATTGACTGGGGCATGCCAGGGAGGTTGGGGATCGTCCTACTGTGGTCCATTTAATTATTTGTCGCCATTTTGGTGGATAAATGGGTGAAACAAAATGAACGAGGCATTTTTGGGCCAAATTGGTGTGCTATAGCCCACGGTTTTAGGGGTGGGCCTGGGGTCCGGTCATGTTATTGGCCGAAAATTGACCAGGGCATGCCAGGGAGTTTGGGGATCATCCCAGTGTGGTCCATTTAATTTTTTGTGGCTATTTGAGAGGACAAACGAATGAAACGGTAAGAATGGGGCATTTTGACGCCAAATCAGTGTGCTATAGCCCATGGTTTTGGGGGTGAACCCGAGGTTTGAGCGTGCTGTCGGCCAAAAATCGACCGGGGTATGTCAAGGATGTTAGGGATCATCCCAGTATGGTTTGTTTAATTTTTCATGGCCATTTTGGCGGATAAAAGGGCGAAACGATGCAAACTAGGCATTTTCGGGACAAATTAATGTGCTATAGCCCACGGTTTTGGGGATGGGCCCGGGGTCTGGGCGTCCTATGGGTTGAAAATCGACCGATGTGTTTCAGGGAGGTTGGGGATCATCCCAGTATGGTCTGTTTAATTCTTAGTGGTTTTTGGGTGGTCAAACGGGCGTAACAGCGCGAACGGGGCATTTTCGAGGCAAATAGGTATGATATAGCACACGGTTTTGGGGGTAGGACTAGGGTTCGGGCGTACTATGGGCTAAAAATTGACCGGGGCATTCTAGGGAGGATGGGGATCGTCCTGTTATGGTCCATAAAATTGTTCGTGGCCATTTGGGTGAAAAAACGGGCAAAACGGTGCAAATGAGGCATTTTCGGGCCAAAATAGTTTGCTATAGCCTACGGTTTTGGGGGTTGGGCCTGGGTTCCGAGCATGCTGTGACCCGAAAATCGACCGGGGTATGCCAGGGTGGTTGTGGATCATCCCAGTATGGTTCGTTTAATTTTTCGTGGCCATTTAAGTAGACAAACAGGTGAAGCAGCGCGAACGAGTCATTTTCGAGCAAAATTGGTGTGCTATAGCCCACGGTTTCGGGGGTGGGCCTGGGGTCCGGGCGTGCTGTGGGTCAAAAATCGACCGAGGAATCCCAAGGATGTATGGGATCGTCCCAATGTGGTCCGTTTAATTTTTTGTGGCCATTTGAGTGGACAAACGGGCGAAATGACATGAACGGGTCATTTTTGGGCCAAATCGGTGTGCTCTAGCCCACGATTTTAGGGTTGGGCTTGAATTTCGAGCATGCTCTGGGCTAAAAATCGACCAGGGCATGACAAGGAAGTGGGGGATATTCCCAGGGTGAAACGGTGCAAACGGGGCATTTGTAGGAAAAAATGGTGTGCTATAACCCACGGTTTTGGGGGTGGGCCCAGGGTCCAGGCATTTTGTGGGCCAAAAATCGACTGAGGTATGCCAGGGAGGTTGGGGATCATCCCAGTATGGTCCGTTTAATTTTTTGTGTCCTTTTAGGTTGACAAACGGGCGAAACGGCACGAACGGGGCATTTTTAGGCCAAATCATAGTGCTATAGCCCATGGTTTTGGGGGTGGGCCTGGGGTTCGGGAGTGCTGTAGGCCAAAAATTGACCCGGGCATAGAAGGGAGGTTGGGGATCATCCCAGTATAGTTTGTTTAATTATTCGTGTTCATTTGGATAAACAAACGGGCGAAACAGAACGAACGAGACATTTTTGGGCCAAATTGTTGTGCTATAGCCCATGATTTTGGGGGTGGGCCTAGGGTCTGGGCGTGTTGTTGACCGAAAATCGATTGGGGTATGCCATGCAGGTTGGGGATCATCCCAGTGTGGTTTGTTTAATTTTTTGTGTCTATTTGAGTGGACAAACGGGCGAAACGGCATGAACGGGGTATTTTTGGGCCAAATCGTTGTGCAATAGCCGACGATTTTGGGGGTGAGCCTGGGGTCCGGGAGTGTTGTGAATCAAAAATTGATCGGAGCATGCAAGGGATGTTCGGGATCATCCCAGTGTGGTCCATTTAATTTTTGGTGGCCATTTGGGTAGACAAACAGGCAAAACAGCGTGAACGGAGAGTTTTTGAGCCAAATCGGTGTGCTATAGCCCACGGTTTTGGGGCTGGGCCAGGGGTCCAGGCATATTATGGGCCAAAAATTGATCGAGGCATTCCAGGGAGGTGTAGGATTTTTTCGGTGTGGTCCGTTTAATTTTTCATGGCCATTTGGGCGGACAAACAGGCAAAACGGCGCAAACGGGGCATTTTTATGCCAAATAGGTGCGTTATAGGCCACGGTTTTAGGGGTGGGTCCGGGGTACGGGCGTTCTGTGGGCCAAAAATCGATCGAGGCATGTCTGGGAGGTTGGGAATTGTCGCAGCATGGTTTGTTTAATTTTTCCTGGGCAATTGGGTGGACAAACGGGAGTCACGATGCGAATGGAGCATTTTTTAGCAAAATTGGTGAGCTATAGCACACGGTTTTGGGGGTAGGCCCGGGGTCCGGGCATGCTGTGTGCCAAAAATAGACTTAGGCAAGCCACGGATGTTAGGGATCATCCCAGTGTGGTCCGTTTAAATTTTTGTCGCCATTTGAGTGGACAAGCGGGTGAAATGGCACGAACAGAGCATTTTTGGGCCAAATCGGTGTGCTCTAGCCAACGGTTTTGGGGTTGAGACCATGTTTCGGGCATGCTATGGGTTGAAAATTGACTGAGGCATGGCATGGAGGTTGGGGATCGTCCCAATATGGTCCGTTTAATTTTTTGATAAGCGGGTGAAACGGTGTGAACGGGGCATTTGCAGGCTAAAATGGTATGTTATAGCCCACGGTTTTAGGGGTGAGCTCGGGGTCCGCCCATTTTGTGGGCCAAAAATTGACCGGAGCATGCCAGGAAGGTTGGGGATCATTTTAGAATGGTCCATTTTATTTTTGTGGCCATTTGAGTCCAAAAATAGGCAAAACGACGCGAACGGGGAGTTTTCGGGCTAAATTAATATGCTATAGCCCATGGTTTCGGGTGTGGGTTGGGGGTCCAAGCGTGATGTGGGCCAAAAATTGACCGAGGCATGCTAGGGAGGTTGGGGTTCATCCCACTGTGGTCCGTTTAATTTTTTGTATCAATTTGGGCGGTCAAACGGGCAAAACGGCACAAACGGGGAATTTTTAGGCCAAATTAGTGTGCTATAGCCCATGGTTTCGGGCGTGATCCCGAGGTCCGAGTGTGCTCTGGGCCAAAAATAGATTGGGTTGAGGCATGCTAAGGAGATTGGGGATCATCCTAGTGTGGTTCGTTTAATTTTTTGTGGACAAACGGGCGAAACGGCGTGAACGGGGCATTTTCAGGCCAAATCAATGTGCAATAGCCCACGATTTCAGGGGTGAGCTTGGGTTGCAGGCGTGCTGTGAGCAGAAAATCGACCGGTGCATGCCAGGGAGGTTGGTGATCATCCCAGTATGGTCCATTTAATTTTTTGTGGCCATTTGAGTTGACAAAGGAGCAAAACGGCATGAACGGGGCATTTTTGGGCCAAATTGGTGTGCTATAGGCGACGATTTTAGGGGTAAGCCTAGAATCAATGCGTACTATAGGTGGAAAATCAACTGAGGCATACCAAGGAGGTTGGGGATTGTCCCAGTGTAGTCCGTTTAATTTTTTGTGTCCATTAGGGTGGACTAACATGCAAAACAGTGCGAACGGGGCATTTTCGGGTCAAATCGGTGTGCTAGAGCCCACGGTTTTGGGGGTGGGCCCATGGTTAAGAAGTGATATCAATTGAAAAGCAACTGAGGCATGCCATAGAGGTTGGTGATCATCCCAGTGTGGTATGTTTAATTTTTCTTAGATATTTGGGAGGACAAACAGGCAAAACGGCGTGAACGGGGTGTTTTCGGGCAAAACCGGTGTGCTATAGCCCATGATTTTGGGAGTGGGCATGGGGTCTAGGCATAATATGGGCGAAAAATCGACCGGAGCATCCCAGGGAGGATGGGGATCATCCCAGTGTGTTTTGTTTAATTTTCTTTGGCCATTTGGCTGGACAAACGGGCGAAACGGTATGAACGGGGCATTTTTAGGCCAAATTGGTGTGCTATAGGCCATGATTTTGGGGTTGGGACCAGGGTTCGGGCATTCTATGATACAAAAATAGATTGGGACGTGCCAAGGATGTTAGCTATCATCCCATTGTGGTTTGTTCAATTTTTGTTGCTATTTTGGTGGAGAAACGACCAAAAGAGCGCGAATAGGGTATTTTTGGGGTAAATCGGTGTGCTATAGCCCACGGTTTTGAGGGTGGGCCGAAAATAGACCAAGGCATGCCAAGGAGGTTGCGTATTGACCCATTGTGGTTCGTTTAATTTTTCGTGGCCATTTAGGCGGATAAACGGGTGAAACAGCACTAACAGGGCATTTTCGGGCCAAATTGGTGTGCTATAGCCCAAGGTTTTGGGAGTGGGCCAAAAATTGACTGGGGCATGCTAGGGAGGTTAGGGATTATCCCAGTATGGTCCGTTTAATTTATCGGGGCCATTTGGGTAGACAAACGGGTGAAACGGCACAAATGGGACATTTTTGGTCCAAATCAATGTGCTATAGTCCACGGTTTTGGGGATGGGCCTGGAGTCCAGACTTTTTGTGGGCTGATAATAGACAGGGGCATGCCAGGAAGGTCAGGGATCATCCCACTATGGTCCATTTAATTTTTTGTGGCCATTTGGATGGAGAAACGGGTGAAACTACATGAACGGGGCATTTTTCGGACAAATCGGGACGCTATAGCCCACAGTTTTGGGGGTGGGCCTGCGGTACGGGCGTGCTGTGGGCAAAAATTTGACCGGGGCTTGCCTAGGAGGTTAGGAATTATCCCAGTGTGGTCCGTTTAATTTTTCATCGCTATAGCCCACAGTTTTGGGGTGGGCCCGAGTTTCGGGCATGCTGTGGGCCAAAAATTAATCGAGGCATGTTATGGAGGTTGGGGATCATCCCGGTAAGGTCCGTTTAATTTTTTGTGGCCATTTGAGCGGACAAAAGAGCGAAACCGCACGAACAGGGCATTTTTAGGCTAAATCGGTGTGCTATAGCCCACAATTTTGGGTTGGACACGAGGTTCGGGCGTGCTGTGGGCTGAAAATTAATTAGGGCATGTCAGGGAGATTGGGGATCATCCCAGTGTGGTCCGTTTAATTTTTTGTGGCCATTTTTGTGGACAAACGGGCAAAATAGCGCGAATGGGGCATTTTTGGGCCAAATCGGTGTGCTATAGCCCATGGTTTCAGGGTTGGGCCTGGGGTCCCGGGCGTGCTGTGGGCTGTAAATCGATTGAAGAATGTCAGGGAGGTTGGGGATCATCCCAGTGTGGTTCATTTAATTTTTCATGGCTATTAGGGCGGACAAACGGGCAAAACGGCGCGAACGAGGCATTTTTTAGTCAAATCAGTGTGTTATAGCCCATAGTTTTGGGGGTGGGCCTGGGTTCCAGGTGTGCTGTGGGCCAAAAATTGATCGGAGCGCGCCAGGGAGGTTGGGGATCATCCCAGTATGGTTTATTTAATTTTTTGTGGCCATTTGGGCACAAAAACGGGAGAAATGGTGCTAACGGGGCATTTTAAGGCCAAATTGGTGAGCTATAACTCACACTTTCAGAGGTGGGACTGGGTTCCGAGTGTGCTGCGGGCCGAAAATTAACCGAGACATGCCAGAGAGGTTGGGAATCTTCCCAGTATTGTCCGTTTAATTTTTCATGGTCATTTGGGCGGACAATCAGGCAAAACATTGCGTACGGGGCATTTTCGGGCCAAATCGATATGCTATAACCCACGGTTTTAGGAATGGGCTCAGGGTCCAGGCGTGCTACGGGTCAAAAATTGACCGGGTATGTTAGAGAGGTTAAGGATCGTCTCAGTGTGGTCCATTTAATTTTTTGTCATCATTTGGTTGGACAAGTAGGCAAAACAGAATGGACGGGGCATTTTTGGCCTAAATCGGTGTGCTATAGCCCACGATTTTGGGGGTAGGCCCGGGGTCCCGACATGTTGTGGGCTGAAAATAGACTGAGGCATGCCAGGGAGGTTGGGGATCGTCCTAGTGTGGTCCATTTAATTTTTGTGGCCATTTGGGAGGACAAAAGGGTGAAACGGCGCAAATAGGTCATTTTTGGGCCAAATCGGTGTGCTATAGCCCACGGTTTTAGGGGAGGGCCAAGGGTCCGGGCGTGCTGTTGGCTGAAAATTGACCGGGGCATGCCAGGGAGGTTGGGGATCATCCCAATATGGTCCGTTTAATTTTTTATGGTCAATTGGGTGGACAAACAGGCAAAACGGCACGAACGGGCTATTTTTGAGGCAAATCGATATGCTATAGCCCACGTTTTTGGGGGTGGACCCGGGGTTCGTACGTTTTATGGGATGAAAATCGACCGAGGTGTGCCAGGGAGGTTGGGGATCATCCCAGTGTGGTTCGTTTTACTTTTTGTGGCAATTTAGGCCAACAAACGGGCAAAACGGCGTGAATGGGGCACTTTCAGGACAAATCAATGTGCTATAGCCTACAGTTTTGGGGGTGACCCTAAGTTTCGGACGTGTTGTGGGCTGAAAATCAACCTGGGTGTGCCTTGGAGGTTAGGGATTGTCCCATTGAGTTGCGTTTAATTTTTCATGGCCATTTTGGCAGAAAACCAGGTGAAATGACACGAACAGGGTATTTTCGGGCCAAATCGGTGTGCTATAGCCTGCGGTTTTGGGTTGGCCCCAGAGTTCGGGCGTGCCGTGGGCCAAAAATTGACCGAGGCATGCCAGGGAGGTTAGGATCATCCCAGTGTGGTTCGTTTAATTTTTTGTGGACATCTGGGTGGACAAACGGGCGAAACGACACGAACGGGGCATTTCAGGGCCAAATAAGTTTGCTACAGCCCACGGTTTTGGGGGTGGGCCCAGGGTCCTAGGAGTGCTGTGGTCAAAAATCAGCTGAGGTGTGCCAGGGAGGTTGGGGATCATCCAGTATAGTCCGTTTAATTTTTTGTGGCAACTTGGGTAGACAAACGAACAAAATTGCATGAACGGGGCATTTTCGGGCCAAATCATTGTGCTATAGCCCACGGTTTTGTGGATGGGCCAAGTTCCGGGCATGCTGTGGACAAAAAATTGATCGGGGCATGTCAAGGTGGTTGGGGATAGTCCCGTTGTGGTCCATTTAATTTTGTGTGGCTATTTGGGAGGACAAAAAGGTGAAACGGAGCAAACAGAGCATTTTCGGGCCAAATTGGTGTGCTATAGCCCACGGTTTTGGGGAAGGGGCCAGGGGTCCAAGCGTGCTATGGGCTAAAAATTGATTGGGGTATGCTATGGAGGTTGGAGATCATCCCAATATGGTCCGTTTAATATTTTGGCTAATTGGGTGGACAAACAGGCAAAACGGCACGAACGGGGTGTTTTCGAGGCAAATCGGTATGCTATAGCCCACGGTTTCGGGGGTGGACTCGGGGTCCGTGCGTTCTATTGGACGAAAATCGACCGAGGTATGCCAGGGATATTGGGGATCATCCTAGTGTGGTCCATTTTATTTTTTGTGGCAATTTAGGCAAACAAACGGGCGAAATGGCGTGAATGGGGCATTTTCAGGCCAAATCAGTGTGCTATAGCCCACAGTTTCGGGGGTGACCCCGGGTTTCGGGCGTTCTGTGGGCTGAAAATTGACCGAGGTGTGCCTAGGAGGTTAGGTATCGTCCCAGTGAGTTTTGTTTAAATTTTCATGGCTATTTGGGCGGAAAACCAGGCAGAATGGCATGAATGGGGTATTTTCAGGCCAAATCGGTGTGCTATAGCCCACGATTTTGGGTTGGGCCTGGAGTTCGGGCGTGCTGTGGGCCAAACATTGACTGAGCCATGCCAGGGAGGTGAGGGATCATCCCAATATGGTCCGTTTAATTTTTCATGGCCATCTGGGCGGACTAACGGGCGAAACAGCACAAACGGGGCATTTTCGGGCCAAATCGATTTACTATAGCCCACGATTTTATGGGTGAGCCTGGGTCCAGGTATGCTGTAAACCAAAAATCAATTAGGGCATGTCAGGGAGGTTGGGGATCATCTCAGTGTGGTCCATTTAATTTTTTATGGTCATTTGGGCAGACAAACGGGCGAAACGGTGTGAATGGGGCATTTTCAATCTAAATCGGTGTACTATAGCCCACAGTATCGGGGGTGGACCTAGGGTTTCAGCGTGCTGTAGGCTGAAAATCTATCAAGGAATGTCAAGGGGGTTGAGGATCATCCCAGTATGGTCCGTTTAATTTTTTGTGGTCATTTAGGTGGACAAATGGGCGTAACAGCGCAAATGGGGCATTTTTGGGATAAATCGGTGAGCTATAGCCCCCAGTTTTGGAGGTAGTCCCGAGTTCCGGTTGTGATATGGTCCGAAAATAAATTGAGGCATGCTAAGGAGGTTTAGGATCATCCCAGTATGGAGTGTTTAATTTTTCATGGCTATTTGGGCAGAAAAATAGGAGAAACGATGCGAACAGGACTTTTTTGAGCTAAATCGGTGTTCTATAGCCCACAGTTTTAGGGGTGGGCTCGGGGTCCAAGCGTGATGTGGGCTGAAAATCAATCGAGGCATGCCAGGGAGGTTGGGGATTATCCCAGTTTGGTCCGTTTAATTTTTTGTGTCCATTTGGGTGGAGAAACAGGCGAAATAATGTTAACGGGGCATTTTCAGGCTAAATCAGTGTGCTATATCCCACGATTTTAAGGGTAGGCCTGGGGTCCGGGCATGCAGTGGGACAAAAATTGATTGGGGCGTGCCTGGGAGGTTGGGGATCGTCTCAGTATGGTCCTTTTAATTTTTTGTGGCCATTTGGGTGGACAAACGGGCTAAACAGCTTGAACGAATATTTTTGGGCCAAATCAGTGAGCTATATCCCACGGTTTTGGGGGTGGGCCTAGGTTTCGAGCGTACTGTGGGCCGACAATCGACCGAGGTGTGCTAGGGAGGTTGGAGATCATCCCAGTATGGTCTGTTTAATTTTTTCTGGCTATTTGGGCGGACAAATGGGAGAAACGATGCAAACGGGGCATTTTCGCACCAAATTAGTGTGCTATAGCCCACGATTTCGAGGTTGGGGCCGGGGTGCGGGTGTGCTATGGGCCAAAAATTGATCAAGCCATGCTAAGGAGGTTGGGGATCATTCCAGTATGGTTCGTTTAATTTTTTGTGGACATTTGGGGGAACAAACGGGCAAAACGGTGCGAACGAGGCATTTTCAAGCCTAATCGGTGTGCTATAGCCCACGGATTTGGGGCTGGACCTGGGTTTCGGGTGCACTATGGGCCAAAAATAAATCTAGGTGTGGAAGGGAGGTTGGGGATCGTCCCACTGTGGTCCGTTTAGTTTTTCGTGGCTATTAGGGTGGTCAAACAGGCGAAATGGCTCGAACAGGGCATTTTTGGTCCAAATCTGTTTGCTATAGCCTACAGTTTTGGGGGTTAGGCCATGGTTTCGGGTGTGCTATGGGTCAAAAATTGACCGGGGCATGCCAGTGAGGTTGGGGATAGTCCCAGTGCAGTCCGTTTAATTTTTTGTGGTCATTTAGGTGGACAAACGGGTGAAACAGCGCGAACGGGGCATTTTTGGGACAAATCGATGAGCTATAGGCCCCAGTTTTGGAGGTAGGCCCGAGTTCTGAGTGTGATGTGGTCCGAAAATCAATCGAGGCATGCCAGGGAGGTTTGGGATCATCCCAGTATGGTGTGTTTAATTTTTTGGGGCCATTTGGGCAGAAAAACAGGAGAGACGATGCAAATGGGACTTTTTTGAGCCAAATCGGTGTTCTATAACCCACGGTTTCAGGGGTGGGCTCGAGGTTCGAGTGTGAAGTGGACTAAAAATTGATCGGGGCATGCTAGGGAGGTTGGGGATCATCCCAGTTTTGTCTGTTTAATTTTTCGTGGCCATTTACACGGAGAAAATGGCGAAATGATGTTAACGAGGCTTTTTCAGGCTAAATCAGTGTGCTATATCCCACGGTTTTAAGGGTGGGCCTGGGGTCCGGGCGTGCAGTGGGAAAAAAATTGGCTGGGGTATGCTTGGGAGGTTGGGGATCGTCCCAGTATGGTCCTTTTAATTTTTTGTGGCCATTTGGGTGGACAAACGGGCGAAACAGCGTGAACGGAAATTTTCAGGCCAAATCGGTGAGCTATATCCCACGGTTTTAGGGGTGGGCCTAGGTTTCGAGCGTACTGTGGGCCGACAATTGACCGAGGTGTGCTAGGGAGGTTGGAGATCATCCAAGTATGGTTCGTTTAATTTTTTATGGCTATTTGGGCGGACTAATGGGAGAAACGATGCAAATGGGGCATTTTCGCAACAAATCAGTGTGCTATAGCCCATGGTTTTGAGGTTGGGGCCGGGGTGCGGGTGTGCTATGGGCAAAAAATCGACCAAGCCATGCTAAGGAGGTTGGGAATCATCCCAGTATGGTTCGTTTAATTTTTCATGGACATTTGGGCAAACAAACGGGCAAAATGGTGCGAATGGGGCATTTTCAAGCTAAATCGGTGTGCCATAGCCTATGATTTTGGGGCTGGACCTGGGTTTCAGGCGCACTATAGGCCAAAAATAAATCGAGGCATGCTAAGGAGGTTAAGGATCATCCCAGTGTGGTCCGTTTAGTTTTTTGTGGCTATTTGG
>NW_025842969.1:46376-54193 GCF_002878395.1 Capsicum annuum | reverse complement strand
ACCAGGCATTTTTGGGCTAAATTTGTGTGCTAGATCCTACGGTTTCAGGGGTGGGCCCGGGGTCCAGACGTGTTGTGGACTGAAAATCAACCAGGGCATAACAGGGAGGTTGGAGATCATCCCAATGTGGTTCATTTAATTTTTCGTGGCTATTTGGGCATTCAAACAGGCAAAACGGCACAAATGGGGCATTTTTGGGCCAAATCTGTGTGCTTTAGCCCACGGTTTCGGGGGTGGACCCGTGTACTGGGCGTGCTGTAGGTCGAAAATTGACCAGGGCAAGCGAGGGTGGTGGGGATTCATTCCAGTGTGGTCCATTTAAATTTTTGTTGCTATTTGGGCGGACAAACGGGGGAAAAAGCGTGAATAGGGCATTTTCAGGCCAAATTGGTGTGCTATAGCCCACAGTTTTGGGGGTAGGCTCGTGGTCTGAGCACGCTATCAGCCAAAAAGTGACCGGGGTATGCCAGGGAGGTTGGGAATCTTCCCAGTATGGTCCGTTTAATATTTCTTGGCCATATGGAGGGGACAAATGGGTGAAACGGCGCAAATGGGGAGTTTTCAAGCCAAATTGGTGTGCTATAGTCAATGGTTTTAGCGGTGGGCTCGGGGTTCGGGCGTGCTGTTGGCCAAAAATCAATCGAGGCATGCCAGGGAGGTTGGGGATCATCCCAGTGAGGTTCGTTTAATTTTTTATGGCCATTTGGGCGGACAAAAAGGCAAAATGGCGCAAACGAGGCATTTTTTGACCAAAAAGGTGACATATAGCCCACGGTTTTGGTGTGGGACCATGTTACGGGCGTGTTATGGGCCGAAAATTGATCGAGGCGTGCCAGTGAGGTTGGGGATCATCTAACTGTGCTTCATTTAATTTTTTGTGGCTATTTGGGCGGACAAATATGCGAAACAGTGCGAGCAGGACATTGTAGCCACTTGGGTAGACAAACGGGCGAAACGACACGAACTGGATGAATTTGGGCTAAATCGGTGTTCTACACCCCACAGTTTTAGGGGTGGAATCGGGGTTCGGGTATGCCTTGGGCCAAAAATCAATCGAGGTGTGCCAGGGAGATTGGGAATCATCCCATTATGGTCTGTTTAATTTTTCGTGGCCATTTGGGAGGACAAACGGGTGAAATAGCGCGAATGGGGCATTTTCGGGCAAAATCAGTGTGCTATAGCCCATGGTTTTGGGGGTGGGACCAAGGTCTGGGTGTGCTGTTGGATAAAAATCGATCGGGACATGCCAGGGAGGTTAGGGATCATCCCAGTGTGGTCCATTTAATACTTAGTCGCCATTTGGGGGGACAAATGGGCAAACAAGCATGAACGATGCATTTTTGGGCCAAATCGGTGTCCTATAACCCACCGTTTTGGGGTTGGGCCAGGGGTCGGGGCATGTTATAGGCCCAAAATTAATCAGGGCATTTCAGTGAGGTTGGGGATCATCCCAGTATGGTCTGCTTAATTTTCCATGGCCATTTGGGTGGACAAACAGGTGAAATGGTAAGAACGGGGCATTTTTTAGCCTAATCGGTGTGCTATAGCCCACAGTTTTGGGGGTGGGCCCGGGGTTCGCGCGTGTTGTGGGCTGAAAACTAATCGGGGCATGCCAGCGAGGTTGTGGATCATCCTAGTATGGTCCGTTTAATTTTTCATATCCATTTATGCTGACAAGCGGGCGAAACAGCGCAAATAGGGCATTTTCGAGCTAAATCGATATGCTATAGCCCACGATTTTTGGGGTGGGCTTGGGGTCCGAGCATGCTATGGGCCAAAAATTGACCGGGGCATGCCAAGGAGGTTAGGGATCATCCTAGTGGTGTCTGTTTTATTTTTTGTGGCCATTTGGGCGGACAAACAGGTAAAACAGCACGAATGGGGCATTTTTGGGCTAAATCGGTTTGCTATAGCCCACGATTTTGGGGGTGGGCCCAGGGTATGGGCGTGCTGTCATCCAAAAATTGACCGGGGCATTTTAGGGAGGTTGGGGATCATCCCAGTGTGGTCCATTTAATTTTTAGTCGCTATTTGGGCGGACAAACGAGCAAAATAGCTCGAACGGGGTATTTTTGATCCAAATTGGTGTCCTATAACCCACGATTTTAGAGATGGGCTAGGGGTTCGGGCGTGCTCTAGGCACAAATTTAATCGAGGCATTTTAGGGAGGTTAGGGATCATCCCAATATGGTCCGTTTAATTTTTCATGGCCATTTGGGCGTACATACAGGAGAAATGGCGTGAATGGGGCATTTTGGGCCTAAATCGGTGTCCTATAGCCCACGGTTTTGGGGGTGGGCCCAGGATTCATGCATGCTGTGGGCCGAAAAGGTGTGGGCACAGGGTCCGAGCATGCTGCGGGCTAAATTGGTGTGCTATATCCCATGGTTTTGTGGGTGGACTCGGGGGTCAGGGCATGTTGTGGGCTGAAAATCGATCGGGGCGTGGTAGAGAGATTGGGGATCATCCCAGTGTGGTCCGTTTAATTTTTTATGGCCATTTGTGTGGACAAACGAGCGAAACGGCACCAACCGAGCATTTTCCAGCCAAATCGGTGTGGTATAGCCAATGGTTTCAGGGGTGGGCCCAGGGCCGGCCGTGCTGTGGGCCAAAAATCGACCGGGGCATGCCAGGGAGGTTGGGGATCTTCCCAGTCTGTTCCGTTTAAATTTTCGTGGTTATTTGGGTGGACAAACAAGAGAAATGGTGCGAACCAGGCATTTTTAGGCAAAATTGGTGTGCTATAGCCCACGGTTTTGGGTGTGGGCCCGGGGTTCGGCCGTGCTGTAGGCCAAAAATCAACCAGGGCATGCAAAGAAGGTTGGGGATCTTCCCAGTATGGTCCATTTAATTTTTCGTGGCCATTTGGGTGGACAAAAGGGCGAAACGACACAAACGGAGCATTTTTGGGCAAAATCAGTGTGTTATAGCCTACGATTTTAGAGTGGGTCCAAGAGTCTGGGTGTTTTGTAGGTCGCAAATTAAATGGGTAATGCCAGAGAGGTTGGTGATCATCCCAATGTGGTCCGTTTAATTTTTTGTGGCCATTTGAGTGGACAAATGGGCAAAACAGCGTGAACGGGGCATTTTCGGACTAAATCGATGTGCTATAGCCCACAATTTTGGGGGTGGGTCTAGGGTCCGAGCATGCTATGGTTCAAAAATTTACCGGGGTGTGCCAGGGAGGTTTGTGATCATCCCAGTGTTTGTTTAATTTTTCGTGGCCAATTGGATGGCAAAACGGGCCAAACGGCACGAATAGGGCATTTTTGGGCTAAATCGGTGTGCTATAGCCCACAATTTTGAGGGTGGGCCTGGGGTTCGGGAGTGCTGTGGGGCAAAAATCAATCGGGATATGCCAGGGAGGTTGGGCATCATTCCATCGTGGTCCGTTTACTTTTTTGTGGCTATTTGGATGGACAAACGGGCGAAACGGCACGAACGGGGTATTTTTGGGACAAATTGGTGTCCTATAGACCACGGTTTCGAGGGTGGGCCCAGGTTTCAGGGCGTGCTATAGGCTAAAAATCGATCGGGGCATACTAGAGAGATTGGGGATCATCCCAGTGTGTTCCATTTAATTTTTCGTGGCCATTTGGGTGGATAAACGGCACGAACGGGGCATTTTCCAGCCAAATCCGTGTACAATAGACCATAGTTGAGGGGGTGGGCCCAGGGTACGAGTGTGTTGTGGGCCAAAAATTGACTGGGGTATGCCTGGGAAGTAAGGGATCGTACCAATGTGGTCCATTTTTCTTGGCCATTTGGGTGACAAACGGACAAAACGGCTCGAATGGGGTATTTTCGAGCCAAATCGGTGTGCCATACGCCACAGTTTTGGGGTTGGGCTCAGGGTTCGAGCGTGATGTAGGCCAAAAATTGATCGAGACATGTCAGGGAGGTTGGGGATAGTCCCAGTGCAGTTCGTTTAATTTTTCGTGGCTATTTGGATGGACAAATGGACAAAACATAGCCAACAGGGCATTTTTTGGGCCAAATATGTGTGCTATAGCCCACAATTTTAGGGGTGGGCCCAGAGTTCGGGCATTCTGTAGGCCAAAAATCGACCAGGGCATGCTAGGGAGGTTGGGGATCATCCCATATGGTTCGTTTAATTTTTCGTGGCCATTTGGGTGGACAAACGGGCAAAACATCACGAACGAGGCTTTTTTGGGCTAAATCGGTGTGCTATATCCTACGGGTTCGAGGGTGGACCCGGGGTCTGGGCGTGCTATTGGACAAAAATTTAGCAAGCCATGCCAGGGAGGTTGGGGATCGTCCCATTGTGGTCCGCTTAATTTTTCATGGTCATTTGGGTGGACAAACGGGCGAAATGGTGCAAACGGGGCCTTTTTTTGCAAAATCGATGGGCAATAGCCCACGGTTTCGAGGGTGGGATCAGGGGTCAGGGTGTCCTATTGGCCAAAAATAGACCGGGCCATGCCAGGGAAGTTGTAGATCATATCAGTGTGGTCCATTTAATTTTTCATGGCCATTCGGGTGGCAAACGAGCAAAACGGCGCAAACGGGGCTTTTTTGGGCTAACTCGGTGTGCTATAACCCATGGTTTTGGTGGTGGTCCAGGGGTCCGGGCGTGCTGTTGGGCAAAAATTGATCGGGGCATGGCCGAGAGGTTGGGGATCGTCCGATTGTGGTCTATTTTATTTTTCGTGGCCATTTGTGTGGACAAACGGGCGAAATGGTGCAAACGGGGCATTTTTGAGCTAAATCGGTGTGCTATATAGTCCATGATTTTGGGGGTGGGCCCGAGGTCCGAGCATGTTGTGGGCAAAAAATCGATCGGGGCATGCCAGGGAAGTTGGGGATCATTCTAGTGTGGTCCGTTTAATTTTTCGTGGCCATTTTGGTGGACAAATGGGCGAAACGGCGTGAATGGGGCATTTTTAGGCTAAATCGGTGTGCTATATCCTATGGTTTTGGGGGTGGGCCAGGGGTCTGGACTTTTTGTGGGCCAAAAATCAACCAGGGCGTGCCAGGGAGGTTGGGGATCATCCCAATATGGTTCATTTAATTTTTCGTGGTCATTTGGGTGAACAAACGGGCGAAATGACGTGAACGGGACATTTTTGGGACAAATCGGTGTGCTATAGCCCATGGTTTTGAGGGTGAGATCGGGGGTCAGGGCATGCTGTGGGTCAAAAATCAACCGAGACGTGCCAGGGAGGTTGGGATGGTCCTAGTGTGGTTCGTTTAATTATTCATGGCCATTTGGGTGGACAAACGAGTGAAACAGCACGACTGGGGTATTTTTGGGCCAAATCGGTGTGCTATAAATCGTGGTTTTGGGGTGGGCACGAGGTTTATGCGTGCTGTGGGGCAAAAATCGACCGGTGCGTGCCAGGGAATTAAAGATTTTACCAGTGTGGTCCGTTTCATTTTTTGTTGCAATTTGGGTGGCAAACGGGAAAAATGGCGCGAATGGGGCTTTTTCAGGCCAAATCAGTGTATTGTAGCCCACAGTTTCGGGGGTGGTCTCGGGGTTTGGGCGTATTTTGGGCGAAAAATCGACCAGGGCATGTCAAGGAGGTTGGGGATCATTCCAGTGAGGTCCGTTTAATTTTTTGTGGCTATTTTGCTGGACAAACTAGTGAAACGATGCGAACGGGGCATTTTGGGCCAAATCGATGTGCTATAGCCCATGGTTTCGGGGTGGGTTCGGGGGTCAAGGTATGTTGTAGGCCAAAAATCGAATGGGGTATGCCAGGGAGGTTGGAGATCATCCCAGTGTGGTCCGTTTAATTTTTTGTGGCCATTTGGGTGGACAAACGGGCGAAACGGCGTGAACTGGGCATTTTCGAGTTAAATTGGTGTGCTATAGCCAATGGTTTTGGGGGTGGGCTCGAGGTCTGGGCGTGTGGTGGGCCAAAAATCGTTCGGGGCGTGCCAGGGAGGTTGGGGATCATCCCATTGTGTCCATTTAATTTTTTGTTGCTATTTCGGTGGAGAAGCGGCAAAATGGCGAGAACGGGGAATTTTCGAGCCAAATCGGTGTGCTATAGCCCATGTTTTTGGGGGTGGGCCTGGGGTACAGGTATGTTGTGGGCCAAAAATCGATCGAGGCATGCCAGGAAGGTTTGGGATATTCTTAGTGTTGTCCGTTTAATTTTTGTGGCCATTTGTGTGGACAAATGGGCGAAATGGCATGAACGGGGCATTTTCAGGATATATCAGTGTGCTATAGCCTACAATTTTGGGGGTGGGCCCAGGGTTCGGGTGTGTTGTGGGCCGAAAATTGACCGGGGTATGCCAGAGAAGTAAGGGATCGTACCAGTGTGGTCCATTTTTCTTGGCCATCTCGGTGGCAAACGGGCAAAATAGCGTGAACAGGGTATTTTTGGGCCAAATCGATGAGCCATAACCCATAGTTTTGGGGTTGGGCTCAGGGTCCGGGTGTGCTGTAGGCCGAAAATCAACCGGGCTATGTCAGGCAGGTTGGGGATCATCCCAGTGTGGTCTATTTTATTTTTTGTGACTATTTGGGTGGACAAACAGGAAAAACGGCACCAACGAGGCTTTTTTAGGCCAAATCGGTGTGCCATAGCCCACGGTTTTGGGGGTGGGCCTCATGTCTGGGCGTGCTGTAGGTCGAAAATCGATCGGGGCTTGCTAAGGAAGTTGGGGATCGTCCCAGTATGGTCCGTTTTATTTTTCATGGCTATTTGGGTGGACAAACGAGTGAAATAGAACAAACGGGGTATTTTTGGGCCAAATTGGTGCGCCATAGCCCACAGTTTTGGGGTTGGGTTCGGGGTCCGGGAGTGTTGTACATCGAAAATCGATCGGGCCATGTTAGGGAGGTTGGGGATAGTCCCAGTGCAGTCCTTAATATTTTTCGTGGCTATTTGGATGGACAAACGGACAGAACATTGCGAACGGGGCATTTTTGGGTTTAATCTATGTGCTATAGCCTACGGTTTTTGGGGTGGGACTGGGATCTGGGGGTGTTGTGGGCCAAAAATTGACCAGGGCATGCCAGGGAGCTTAGGGATCATCCCAGTGTGGTCCGTTTATTTTTTGTGGCCATTTGGGTGGACAAATGGGTAAAACGGTGCGAACAGGACATTTTTGGGCCAAATCAGTGTGCTAGCCCGTGGTTTTGGGGGTGGGCCGGAGGACCGAGCGTGTTGTAGGCTAAAAATTTACCAAGGCATTCTAGGGTGGTTGGGTATCATCCCAGTGTGGTCCGTTTGTTTTTCGTGGCTATTTGGGTGGACAAACGGGCAAAACAGTGCAAATGGGGCATTTTCAAGCGAAATCGGTGTGCTATAGCCCACGTATTCAGGGGTGGGCCTTGGGCCCAAGCATGCTGTCGTCCAAAAATCCACTGGGGCATTCCAGGGAGGTTGGGGATCATCCCAGTGTGGTCCATTTAGTTTTTCATGGCCATTTAGGTGGACAAACGAGCAAAACATCGCGAACGGGGCATTTTCATGCCAAATCGGTGTGCTATAGCCAACGGTTTCGGGGGTGGCATTGGGGGTCAGGGTATGCTGTTGGCCAAAAATAGACCGAGCTATGCCAGGGAAGTTGTGGATTGTACCAGTGTGGTCTATTTAATTTTTTATGGCCATTTGGGTGGTAGACGGGTGAAACAGCGTAAACGGAGCTATTTTGGACTAAATCGGTGTGCTATAGCCCATGGTTTCGGGGGTGGTCCTGGGGTCCGGGAGTTCTGTAGGCCAAAAATTTATCATAGGATGCCAGGGAGCTTGGGGATCGTCCCATTGTAGTCCGTTTAATTTTTTGTGGCCATTTGGGAGGACAAACGGGCGAAATGGCGCAAACGGGGCATTTTT
>NW_025842969.1:0-43376 GCF_002878395.1 Capsicum annuum | reverse complement strand
CAAAGAAGGTTGGGAATCATCCCAGTGTGGTCCGTTTAATTTTTTTTGGCCATTTGGGAGGAGAAACAGGCAAAACGGTGCGAATGGGGAATTCTCAGGTCAAATTTGTGTGCTATAGCCCATGCTTTTGGGGGTGGGCCCGGGGTCCGGGTATGCTGTAGGTTGAAAATCGACCGAGGCATGCCAGAGAGGTTTAGGATCATCCCAGTGTGGTCCGTTTAATTTTTCGTGGCCATTTGAGTGGACAAATGGGCGAAACAACGTGAACGGGGCATTTTCGGACTAAATCGGTGTGCTATAGCCCACAATTTCGGGGGGTGGGTCTGGGGTTCGGGTGTGCTGTGGTTTAAAAATTTACCGGGGTGTGCCAGGGAGGTTGGAGATCGTCCCAGTGTGTTCTATTTAATTTTTTGTGGCCAATTGGGTGGAAAAACTAGCGAAACGGTGCGAATGGGGCATTTTTGGGCCAAATCGGTGTGCTATAGCCCACGATTTTGTGGGTTGGCCTGTGGTCCAGGTGTGCTGTGGGCAAAAAATCGATTGGGCTGTGCCAGGGAGGTTAGGGATCATTCCAGCGTTGTCAGTTTACTTTTTTGTGGCTATTTGGGTGGACAAACGGGCGAAACGACGCGAATGGGGTATTTTTGGGCTAAATTGATGTTCTATAGACCACGGTTTCGAGGGTGGGCCCGGGTTTCAGGGCGTGCTATCGGGAAAAAATCGATCGGGGCATACCAGGGAGATTGGGGATTATCCCAATGTGTTCTATTTAATTTTTTGTGGCCATTTGTGTGGACAAACGACACGAACGGGGCATTTTCCAGCCAAATCGGTGTACAATAGACCATAGTTTAGGGGGTGGGCCCAGGGTTCGGGTGTGCTGTGGGTCAAAAATCGAACGGGGTATATCAGGGAAGTAAGGGATCGTACTAATGTGGTCCATTTTTTTTGGCCATTTGGATGGCAAACGGACAAAACGGCGTGAATGGGGTATTTTCGGGCCAAATCGTTGTGCCATAGGCCACAGTTTTGGGGTTGGGCTCAGGGTTCGGGCATGCTGTAGGCCAAAAATTGACCGAGACATGTCAGGGAGGTTGGGGATACTCCCAGTACAGTCCGTTTAACTTTTCGTGGCTATTTGGATGGACAAAAGGACAAAACATAGCCAACGAGGCATTTTTTGGGCCAAATATGTGTGCTATAGCCCACGGTTTTGGGGGTGGGCCTGGAGTTCGGGCGTTCTGTAGGCCAAAAATCGACCGGGGAAAGGCAGGGAGGTTGGGGATCATCCCAGTATGGTTCGTTTAATTTTTCGTGGCCATTTGGGTGGACAACGGGCAAAACATCGCGAACGGGGCATTTTTGGGCTAAATCGGTGTGCTATATCCTACGGGTTCGGGGGTGGGCCCGGGGTCTGGGCATGCTATTGGACAAAAATTGAGCAGGGCGTGCTAGGGAGGTTGAGGATTGTCTCAGTGTGGTCCGTTTAATTTTTCATGGCCATTTGGGTGGACAAACGGGCGAAATGGTGCAAACGGGGCATTTTTGAGCCAAATCAATGGGCTATAGCCCACGGTTTCGAGGGTGGGATCAGGGGTCAGGGTGTGCTATTGGCCAAAAATAGACCGGGCCATGCCAGGGAAGTTGTAGATCATACCAGTGTTGTCCATTTAATTTTTCGTGGCCATTCGGGTGGCAAACGAGCGAAATGGTGCAAACGGGGCTTTTTCAGGCTAACTCGATGTGCTATAACCCACGGTTTTGGTGGTGGTCCAGGGGTCCGGGTGTGCTATAGGGAAAAAATTGATCGGGGCATGCCCGAGAGGTTGGGGATCGTCCGATTGTGGTCTATTTTATTTTTCGTGGCCATTTGGGTGGACAAACGGGCGAAATGGCGCAAATGGGGCATTTTTGGGCCAAATAGGTGTGCTATATAGTCCATGATTTTGGGGGTGGGCCCGAGGTCCAAGCATGTGGTGGGCAGAAAATCGATCGGGGCATGCCAGGGAAGTTAGGGATCATCCTAGTGTGGTCCGTTTAATTTTTCCTGGCCATTTTGGTGGACAAATGGGCGAAACGGCGTGAATGGGGCATTTTTAGGCTAAATCGGTGTGCTATATCCTACGATTTTTGGGGTGGGCCAGGGGTCCGGGCTTTTTGTAGGCCAAAAATTAACCAGGGCATGCCAGGGAGTTTGGGGATCATCCCAGTGTGGTTCGTTTGATTTTTCGTGGCCATTTGGGTGAACAAACTGGCGAAACGGAGCGAACGGGGCATTTTTGGGATAAATCGATGTGCTATAGCCCACAGTTTTGGTGGTAATTCCGGGGTCCGGACGTGCTGTAGGGCAAAAATCGATCGGCGCATGCCCGAGTGGTTGGGGATCATCTGATTATGGTCTGTTTAATTTTTATGGCCATTTTGGTGGACAAACGAGCAAAACAGAGCAAACGGGGTATTTTTGGGCCAAATCGATGTGCTATAGTCCACGATTTCGGGGATGGGCCCATGGTCCGAGCGTGCTGTGGGAAGAAAATCGATCGGGATGTGCCAGGGAAGTTGGGGATCATCCCAGTGTGGTCCATTTAATTTTTCGTAGCCATTTTGGGGGGCAAATGGGTGAAACGGCGCGAACGGGGCATTTTTGGGCTAAATCGGTGTGCTATATCCTACGGTTTTGGGGGGTGGACGAGGGGTCCAAGCGTGCTGTGTGCCAAAAATTGACCAGGGCATGCCAGTGAGGTTGGGGATCATCATAGTATAGTTCGTTTAATTTTTCGTGGCCATTTGGGTGAACAAACGGGCGAAACGACGCGAACAGGGCATTTTCGGGCCAAATCGGTGTGCTATAGCCCATGGTTTTGAGGGTGGGCTTGGGGGTCAGGGCGTTCTGTGGGCCAAAAATTGATAGAGACGTGCCAGGGAGGTTGGGGATGGTCCTAGTGTGGTTCGTTAAATTTTTCGTGGCAATTTAGGTGGACAAACGAGTGAAACGGCGCGAACGGAGAGTTTTTGGGCCTAATCGGTGTGCTATAGACCAGGGTTTTGGGGGTAGGCCCAGGGTTCGGGCATGCTGTGGAGCAAAAATCGATCGGGGCATGCCAGGGAATTAAGGATTGTACCAGTGTGGTCCGTTTAAATTTTTGTTGCAATTTGGGTGGCAAATTGGCAAAACGGTGCGAATGGGGCTTTTTCGGGCAAAATCGGTGTGCTATAGCCCATAATTTTGGGGGTGGTCCCAGGGTCCGGTTGTGTTGTAGGATAAAATCGATCTAGGTATCTTAGGGAGGTTGAGGATCGTCCTAGTGTGGTCCGCTTAAGTTTTTGTGGCTATTTGGGTCGAGAAACAGGCGAAAGTACGCAAACCGGGCATTTTCGGGCCAAATTAGTGTGCTATAGCCCACGGTTGCGGGGGTGGACCCGGGGTTCGACCGCCCTCTAGGCCGAAAATCAACTGGGGCATGCCAGGGTGGTTGGGGATCTTCCCAGTATGGTCTGTTTTATTTTTTGTGGCCATTGGTTGGACAAAAGGGCAAAACGGCGCAAACGGGGCATTTTTGGGCCAAATCGGTGTGCTATAGCCTACGGTTTCGGGGGTAGGCTCGGGGTTTGGGCGTGCTGTGGGCCAAAAATCAACCAAGGCATGCCAAGGAGGTTGGGGCTCTTTTCAGTATGGTTCGGTTAATTTTTTGAGACTATTTGGGTGGACAAACAGGTGAAACGATGCGAACGGGGCATTTTGTGCCAAATTGGTGTGGTATATAGCCCATGATTTTGGGGTGGGTTCGGGGGTCAAGGCATATTGTAGGCCAAAAATCGAACGGGGTATGCCAGAAAGGTTGGGGATCATCCCAATATGGTCCGTTTAATTTTTCGTGGCAATTTGGGTGGACAAATGGGCGAAACGGTGCTAACTGGGCATTTTCGGGTTAAATCGGTGTGTTATAGCCAACGGTTTTGGGGTGTACAAATGAGTGAAACGGTGCGAACTGGGCATTTTCGTGCCAAATCGGTGCCTACGATTTTGGGGGTGGGCCTGGGGTCCTAGCATGCTGTAGGTCAAAAATTGACCAGGGCATGCCAGAGAGGTTGGGTATTATTCCAACGTGGTCCGTTTAATTTTTTGTGGCCATTTGGGTGGACAAACGTGTGAAATGGCACGAACGGGGCACTTTCAGGCCAGATCGGAATGCTATAGCCTACGGTTTCGGGGGGGGAGGGGGGGGGGTTTGGGGTCCGGGTGTGCTGTCGGCAAAAAATAGACCATGGTGTGCCAGGGAGGTTGGGGATCATTCCAGCGTAGTCCGTTTAATTTCTTGTGGCTATTTGGGTGGACAACGAGCGAAACAATGGAAACGGGGCATTTTTGGGCCAAATCAGTGTGCTTTAGCCCACGCGTTTAAGGGTGGGCTCAGGTCTCAGTGCTTTTTATCAGCCATAAATCGACCGGGGCATGCCAGGGAGGTTAGGGATCATCCTAGTGTGGTCTGTTTAGTTTTTTTATGGCCATTTGGGTGGACAACGAGCGAAACAATGCGAAAGGGGCATTTTCGGGCCAAATCGGTGTGCTTTAGCCCATGCTTTTAGGGGTGGGCCTGGGTCTCAAGGCTTGCTGTAGGCCAAAAATCGACCGGGGTGTGCCAGGGAGGTTAGGGATCATCCTAGTATGATCTGTTTAATTTTTTATTGCCATTTAGGTGGACATACGGAATGAACGGGGCATTTTGGGGCCAAATCGGTGTGCATTAGACCACGATTTCGGGGGTGGACCTAGGTTTCGGGTGTACTGTGGGCCGAAAATCGACCGGGGCATGGCAGGAAAGTAGGGGATCATACCAGTGTGGTCCATTTTATTTTTCTTGGCCATTTGTGTGGTAAACGGGTAAATCGACGCAAACGGGGTATATTCGTGCCAAATCGGTGTGCCATAGCCCAATATTTTGGGTTTGGGCTCAGGTGCCGAAAATTGATCGGGCCATGTCAGGGCGGTTAGGGATCGTCCCAGTGTGGTCCGTTTAATTTTTCGTGGCCATTTAGGTGGACAAAAAGGCAAAACGGTGCGAACGGGGCATTTTTAGGTTAAATCGGTGTGCTATAGCCCACGGTTTTTGGGGTGGGCTGAGGTCCGGGCGTGTTGTAGGTCGAAAATCGATCGGGGCATGCCAAGGAGGTAGGGGATCAACCCAGTATGGTCCGTTTAATTTTTCATGGCCATTTGGGTGTACAAACGAGAAAAACGGCGCGAACGGGGTATATTTGGGCCAAATTGGTGTACCATAGCCCACAGTTTTGTGGTTGGGCTCAGGGCCCTGGCGTACTGTTGGCCAAAAATTGACTTGACCATGTCAGGGAGTTTGCGGATAGTCTTAGTGCAGTCCGTTTAAGTTTTTGTGGGTATTTGGGTGGACAAACGGATAAAAAATCGCGAACGAGGCCTTTTCGAGCTAAATGTTTGTGCTATAGCCTACGGTTTCTGGGGTGGGCCCGGGGTTCGGGCATGTTGTGGGCCAAAAATCGACCAGGGCATTCCTGGAGGTTGGGGATCGTCCCAGTATGGTCTGTTTAATTTTTCGTGGCCATTTGGGTGGACAAATGGGTAAAACGACACGAACAAGGCATTTTCGGGCCAAATCGGTGTGCTATAGCCCACGGTTTTGGGGGTGGGCCTGAAGACCGGGCGTGCTGTGGGCTAAAAATTGAACAGGGCATTCTAGGCAGGTTGGGTATCGTCCTAGTGTGGTCCGTTTGTTTTTTGTCGCCATTTGGGTGGATAAATGGGTAAAACGGTATGAACGGGGCATTTTTGGGCTAAATCGGTGTGCTAAAGCCAATGGTTTCGGTGTTGGGCTCGGGCTCGATGTGGGCCAAAAATCGATTGGGGCATTCCAGGGGGGTTGAGGATCGTCCCAGAGTGGTCTGTTTAATTTTTTGTGGCCATTTGGGTGGACAAACGGGCAAAACATCGTAAATGGGGCATTTTTTGGCTAAATCGGTGTGCTATAGCCTACGGTTTTGGGGGTGGGCCCAGGTTACAGGCATGCTGTGAGCCAAAAATTGACCAGGGCGTGCCAGGGAGGTTGAGGATCATTCCAGTATGGTTCGTTTATGTTTTCGTGGCCATTTGGGTGGACAAACGGGCGGAACGATGCGAACGAGGAATTTTCAAGCCAAATCGGTGTGCTATAGCCCACTATTTCAGGGGTGGGATCGAGGGTCAATGTGTGCTGTTGTCCAAAAATAAACCGGGGCATGCCAAGGAAGTTTTGGATCTTACCAGTGTGGTCCTTTTAATTTTTCGTGGCCATTTGGGTGGCAAACGGGCGAAATGGCATAAATGGGGCTTTATCAAGATAAATCGGTGTGCTATAAGACCACGGTTTCGGGGGTGATCCTGGGGTTCGGGCATGTTGTATTCCGAAAATTGACCAGAGCATGCCAGGGAGAATGGGGATCATACCATTATGGTCCGTTTGATTTTTTGTGGCCATTTGAGTGGACAAACGAGCGAAATCGATGTGCTATAGTTCACAATTTTGGGGGTGGGCCCATGGTCTGAGCGTGCTTTGGGCCAAAAATTGATCAAGGCGTGCCAGGGAGGTTAGGGATTGTCATAGTATGGTCCGTTTAATTTTTTGTGGCCATTTGAGTGGACAAACGGATGAAACAGGGCGAACGGGGCATTTTTGGGCTATATTGGTGTGCTATATCCTACGGTTTTAGGGGTAGGCCCGGGGTTCGGGCGTGCTGTGGGCCAAAAATCGACCAGGGCGTGCCAGGGAGGTTGGGGATAGTCTCAGTGTGGTTTGTTTAATTTTTTGTGGCTATTTAGGTGGACAAAGGGGCGAAACAACACAAACAAGGAATTGTCGGGCCAAATCGGTGTGCTATAGCCCATGGTTTCGATCGTGGGCTCGGGGGTCAGGGCGTGCTGTGCGCCAAAAAATTATCGGGGCATGCCAGGGAGGTTGGGGATAGTCCCAGTGTGGTTCGTTTAATTTTTTGTGGCTATATGGGTGGACAAACGAGCAAAACAGCATTAACGTGGCATTTTCGGGCCAAATCAGTGTGCTATAGACCACGGTTTTGGGGGTGGGCTCGGGTTCGGGCGTGTTGTGGGTCAAAAATCGATCGGGGCATGCCAGGAAAGTTAAGGATTGTACCAGTGTGGTCCATTTAAATTTTCGTGGCCATTTGGGTGGTAAATGGGCGAAACAGCCTGAATGGGGCTTTTTGGGGCCAAATGGGTATGCTATAGCCCACGGTTTCGGGGGTGGGCCTGGGGTACGGGCGTGCTGTAGGATGAAAATCGACCGGGGTGTGCCAGGGAAACTGGGGATCGTCCCAGTATGGTCCGTTTAATTTTTCGTGGCTATTTGGGTGGACAAACGGGCAGAACGGCGTGAACGGGGTATTTTTGGGCCAAATTGGTTTGCTATAGCCCACGATTTCGGGGGTGGACCCAGGGTCCGGACGTGCTATGGGGCAAAAATTGGACCTGGGCATGCTAGGGTAGTTGGGGATTATACCAGTGTGGTCGGTTTAATACTTCGTGGCCATTTGGGAGGCAAACGGGAGAAACGGCGCAAACGGGGCATTTTCGGGCCAAATCGATGTGCTATAGCCTACGATTTCTGGGGTGGGCCCGGGGTCCAGGCATGCTGTGGGCCAAAAATCAACCAGGGCATTCTATAGAGGTTGGCGATAATTCCAGTGTGGTCCGTTTAATTTTTTGTGGCCATTTGGGTGGACAAACGGGCAAAACGGCGCGAACAGGGACTTTTCAGGCCAAATTGGTGTGCTATAGCCCTCGATTTTGAGGGTGTACCTAGGGTATGAGCGTATTGTAGGCCCAAAATTGACCAAGGCATGCCAGGGAGGTTGGGGATCGTTCTAGCGTGGTCTGTTTAATTTTTCATGGCTATTTGGGAAGACAAATGGGCAAAACGGCACGAACTGCATATTTTCGAGCCAAATCGGTGTTCCATAACCCATAGTTTTGGGGTTGGGCTCAGGGTCCGGGTGTGCTGTAGGCCGAAAATCAACCGAGCCATGTCAGGCAGGTTGGGGATCATCCCAGTGTGGTTCGTTTAATTTTTTGTGGCTATTTGGGTGGACAAACAGGCGAAACAACGCGAACGAGGCATTTTTGGGCCAAATTGGTATGCCATAGCCCACGGTTTTGGGGGTGGGCCTTATGGCCAGGCGTGATGTAGGTCGAAAATCGACCGAGGCTTGCCAAGGAGGTTGGGGATCGTCCCAGTATGGTCCGTTTAATTTTTCATGGCTATTTGGGTGGACAAATGAACAAAATAGAACAAACGGGGTATTTTAGGGCCAAATTGCTGTGCCATTGCCCATAGTTTTGGGGTTGGGCTCGGGGTCTAGGAGTGCTGTAGGCCAAAAATTGATCGGGCCATGTCAGGGAGGTTGGGGATAGTCCCAGTACAGTCTGTAATATTTTTCGTGGCTATTTGGATGGACAAACGGACTAAACATCGTGAACGGGGCATTTTTGGTCTTAATCTATGTGCTATAGCCAACAATTTTTGGGGTGAGCCCGGGGTCCGGGAGTGTTGTGGGCAAAAAATTGACCAGGGCGTGCCAGGGAGGTTGGGGATCATCCTAGTGTGGTCCGTTTATTTTTTGTGGCCATTTGGGTGGACAAACGGGTAAAATGGCACGAACGGGACATTTTCGGGCCAAATCAGTGTGTTATAGCCCACGGTTTTGGGGGTGGGCCCGAGGACCGGGCGTGCTGTAGGCTAAAAATTTACCAAGGCATTCTAGGGTTGTTGGATATCGTCTCAGTGTAGTCTGTTTGTTTTTTGTGGCTATTTGGGTGGACAAACGGGTAAAATGGCACGAACGAGGTATTTTCGGGCGAAATCGGTGTGCTATAGCCTACGGTTTCAGGGGTGGGCCTGAGGTCCAGGCATGCTGTGGTCCAAAAATCCACCGAGGCATTTCAAGGAGGTTCTGGATCATCCTAGTGTGGTTCATTTAATTTTTCTTGGCCATTTAGGTGGACAAACGGGCAAAACATCGCGAACGGGGCATTTTTGGGCTAAATCGGTGTGCTATAGCCTATAGTTTAGGGGGTGGGCCCGTGGTCCGGGCATGTTGTGGAACAAAAATCAACTTGGGCGTGCTAAGAAAGTTAGGGATCTTCCCAGTGTGGTCCGTTTAATTTATTGTGGCCATTTGGATGGACAAACTGGCAAACCGGCGGGAACGAGGCATTTTTATGCCAAATCGGTGTGCTATAGCCCACGGTTTTGAGGGTGGGATCGGGGATCAAGGTGTGCTGTTGGCCAAAAATTGACCGAGGTGTGCCAAGGAAGTTGTGGATTGTACCAGTGTGGTCTATTTAATTTTTCGTGGCCATTTGCGTGGCAAACGGGCAAAACGACATAAGCGGAGCTTTTTTGGACTAAATTGGTGTGCTATAGCCCATGGTTTTGGGGGTGGGCCCGGGGTCCGGGAGAGCTGTAGGCCAAAAATTTGCCGTAGGATGCCAGGGAGGTTGGGGATCATCCCATTGTGGTCCATTTAATTTTTTGTGACCATTTGAGTGGATAAACAGGCGAAATGGCACAAACGGGGCATTTTTGGGCCAAATCGGTGTGCTATAGTCCACGATTTCAGGGGTGGGCTTGAGGTCTGAGCGTGCTGTGGGTCGAAAATCGATCAGGGTATGCCAGGGAGGTTGGGGATCATCCCAGTGTGGTCCGTTTATTTTTTCGTGGCCGTTTGGGTGGACAAACGTTCTTAACGGCATGAACGGGGCATTTTTGGGCAAAATCAGTGTGCTATCTCCTACGGTTTTGGGGGTGGGTCTGGGGTACGAGCGTGCTTTTGGCTAAAAATCAACCGGGGTGTGCCAGGGAGGTTGGGATCAGCCCAGTGTGGTTCGTTTAATTTTTTGTGGCCATTTGGGTGGACAAACGAGCGACACAGTGCGAATTAGGTATTTTTAGGCCAAATTGGTGTGCTACAGACCACAGTTTTGGTGGTGGGTCCGGGGTTCGGGCGTGCTGTAGGGCAAAAGTCGACCAAGGCATGCCAGGGAAGTTGGGGATTGTACTAGTATGGTTCATTTAGTTTTTCGTGGCCATTTGTGTGGTAAACGGGTAAAATAGCGTGAATTGGCTTTTTCGGGCTAAATCGGTATGCAATAGCCTATGGTTTTTTAGCTGGGCCCAGGGTCCGGGTGTGCTCTGGGCCAAATATCAACCAGGGCATGCCACAGAGGTTGGGGATCATTCCAGTGTGGTCCGTTTAATTTTTTGTGGCCATTTAGGTGGACAAATGGGTGAAACGACATGAACTAGGCATTTTCGAGTTAAATCGGTGTGCTATAGCCAACGGTTTCGGGGGTGGGCCCAAGGTTCGGGCGTGCTGTGGGCCAAAAATCGATTGGGATGTGCCAGGGAGGTAGGAGATCATCCCAGTGTGGTCCGTTTAATTTTTTATGAACGGGGCATTTTCAGGCCAAATCGGTGTGTTATAGCCCATGTTTTTGGGGGTGGGCCCGGGGGTCTGGGTATGCTGTGGGCTTAAAATCGACTGAGGCATGGCAGGGAGTTTTGTGATCGTCCCAATATGGTCCGTTTAATTTTTTGTGGCCATTTGAGTGGACAAATGGGCGAAACGGCGCGAACGGATCATTTTCCGGCTAAATCGATGTGTTATAGCCCACAAATTTAGGGGTGGGCCCAGGGTTCAAGTGTTCTGTGGTTCAAAAATTGATCGGGGCATGCCATGGAGGTTGGGGATTGTGCCAGTGTAGTCTGTTTAATTTTTTGTGGCCAATTGGGTGGAAAAATGGGCGAAAAAGCGCGAATGGGGCATTTTCGAGCCAAATTGATGTGCTATAATTGATCAGGTCATGCCAGGGAGGTTTGGGATCATCCCAGTGTTTTTCGTTTAATTTTTCATGGCTAATTGGGTTAACAAACGGGTGAAACGATGCGAACGGGGCATTTTCGGGCCAAATCGATGTGCTATAGCCCACGATTTTGGGGGTGGATGCGGGGTCCGGGTGTGCTGCGGGCAAAAAATCGATCGGGGAGTGCCAGGGAGGTTGGGGATCATCCCAATATGGTCCGTTTAATTTTTACTGGCTATTTGGGTGGACAAACAGGTGAAACAGCGCGAAAAGGGCATTTTCAAGCCAAATCAGTGTGCTAAAGCCCACGGTTTCGGGGGTGGGACCAAGGACCCGGCGAGCTATGGGCAAAAAATTGACTAGGACATGCTAGGGAGGTTGGGTATCATCCCAGCGTGGTCCGTTTGTTTTTTGTGGCCATTTGGGTGGACAAATGGGTAAAACGGTACAAATGGAGAATCTTCGGGCCAAATCAGTGTGTTATAGCCCACGGTTTTGGGGGTGGGACCGGGGTCCAGGTATGTTGTGGGCCAAAAATAGACCGGGGCATACCAGGGAGGTTGGGGATCAACCCTGCGTGGTTCGTTTAATTTTTCGTGGCTATTTGGGTGGACAAATGGGTGAAACGGCGCGAGTGGGACATTTTCGAGCCAAATCGGTGTGCTATAGCCCACGATTTTAGTTGTGGGCTTGGGTTCCAGGCGTGCTGTGGGCAGAAAATCGATCGGGGCTCTCCAGGGAGGTTGGGGATCATTCTAGTATGGTACGTTTAATTTTTAGTGGCTATTAGGGTGGACAAATGGGTGAAACGGTGCGAATGGGCCATTTTCAAACCAAATCGGTGTGCTATAGCCCCCAGTTTTGGGGGTGGGCTCGGGGTTCGGGCGTGTTGTGGGTCGAAAATCGATCGGAGCATGCCAGGGCGGTTAGGGATCATCCCAGTGTAGTCCATTTAATTTTTCGTGGCCATTTGGGTGGACAAATAGACGAAATGGTGTGAACGGGGTATTTTCGGGCCAAATAGGTGTGCTATAGCCTACGGTTTCAGGGGTAGCCCCGGGGTCCGGGCGTGGTATTGGCCAAACGTCGACCAGGGCATGCCAGAGAAGTTGGGAATCATTCCAGTGTGGTCAGTTTAATTTTTTGTGGCCATTTTGGTGGACAAACGGGCGAAACAGCACGAACGGGGTGTTTTCGGAGAAAATCCATTTGCTATAACCCAGAGTTTTTGGGGTGGGCTCAGGGTCCGGGCGTGCTGTGGTTCGAAAATATACTGGGGCATGCCAGGGAGGTTGGAGATCGTTCCAGCATGGTCCATTTAATTTTTCGTGACTATTTAGGTGGACAAACAGGTGAAACGGCACGAACGGGGAATTTTCGGACAAAATTGGTATGCAATAGCCCATGTTTTCGGGGGTGGGCTCGGGGTCTGGGCATGGTGTGGCCAAATATCGACCGGGACATGCCAGGGAAGTTGGGGATTATCCCAGTATGGTCCGTTTAGTTTTTCATGTCCATTTGGGTTGCAAACGGGTGAAACGGCACGAATGGGGCTTTTTTGGGCTAAATCGGTGTGCTATAGCCCACGGTTTTGGGGGTGGGTTCGGGTTCCGAGCGTGCTGTAGGATAAAAATTGATCAGGGCGTGCCAGGAGGTTGGGGATCATCCCAGTGTGGTCCGTTTAATTTTTCAAGGGTATTTGGGGGACAAACGGGTGAAACGGCGCGAACTAAGCATATTCGGGCCAAATTGGTGTACTATAGCCCATGATTTTGAGGGTTGGCCCGGGGTCTGGCCATGCTGTGAGGCAAAATTCGACCGGGGCATGCCAGGGAGGTCAGGGATCTTCCCAGTGTAATCCATTTAATTTTTAGTGGCCATTTCGGTGGACAAAAGGGCAAAACGGTGAGAACGAGGCATTTTTGGGCTAAATCGGTGTGCAATAGCCTACGGTTTTGGGAGTGTGCTCAGGGTTCGGGGGTACTGGGGGCCAATAATCGACCAGGTCATGCCAGGGAGGTTGTGGATCATTCCAGTGTGGTTCGTTTAATTTTTTATGGCTATTTGGTTGAACAAACGGACGAAATAATGCGAACGGGGCATTTTTGGCCAAATTGGTGTGCTATATCCCACGATTTTGGGGTAGATTCGGGGGTCAGGGTGTGTTGTGGGTCGAAAATCAAACGGGGCATGGTAATGAGGTTGGGGATCGTCCCAATGTGGTCCGCTTAATTTTTCGTGGCCATTTGGGTGGACAAACGGGCGTAAAGGTATGGACTGGGCATTTTTGGGTTAAATCGGTATGCTATAGCTAATATTTTCAGGGGTGAGCCTGAGGTTTCGGCATGTTGTGGGCTGAAAATCGATCAGAGCATGCTAGGGAGGTTGCGGATCATCCTAGTGTGGTCCGTTTAATTTTTTGTGGCCATTTGGGTGGAGAAACGGGCAAAACGGCACGAACAGGGCATTTTTAGGCCAAATCGGTGTGCTATAGCCCACGTTTTTGGGGGTTGGCCAGGGGTTCGGGTATGCTGTGGGACAAAAATAGTCCGACGCATGCCAGGGAGGTTTAGGATCATCCCAGTGTGGTCCGTTTAATTTTTCGTGGCCATTTGAGTGGACAAACAGGCGAAACAGTGCTAACGGGGCATTTTCGGGTTAAATCGGTGTGCTGTAGCCCACTATTTTGGGGCTGGACCTGGGGTCCTAGCGTGCTGTGGTTCAAAATTCTATTGGGGCGTGTCAGGGAGGTTGGGGATCGTCCCAGTGTGGTCTGTATAATTTTTCGTGGCAAATTGTGTGGAAAAACGGGTGAAAGAGCGCGAATGGGGCATTTTCGGGCCAAATCGATGTGCTATAGCCCACAGTTTTGAGTGCGGGCTCGGGGTCCGGGGGTGCTGTGGCCCAAAAATCAACCGAAGTATGCCAGGGAGGTCGGGGATTGTCCCAGTGTGGTCCATTTAATTTTTTGTGGCCATTTGGGTAGACAAATGGGTGAAACGGCACGAATGGGGAATTTTTCGGCTAAATCGTTGTGCTATAGCCTACGATTTTGGGAGCGGGCCAGGGAGGTTCCAGATCATTCCAGTGTGGTCCGTTTAATTTTTCGTCGCTATTTGGGTGGACAAACGAACGAAATGACGTGAACGGGGCATTTTTGGGCCAAATCTGTGTGCTATATCCTACGATTTCGGGGTGGGTCCGGCAGTCAGGCCGTGTTGTGGGTTGAAAATCAAATGGGGCATGCCAGTGAGGTTGGGGATCATCCCAATGTGGTCCATTTAATTTTTTGTGGCCATTTGGGTGGACAAATGGGCGTAACGGCTCGAATTGGGCATTTTTGGGTTAAATTGGTGTGCTATTGCTAATAGTTTTGGGGGTGGGCTCGAGGTCCAGGCATGCTGTGGGCAGAAAATCGATCGGGGCATGCTAGGGAGGTTGGGGATAATCCCAGTGTGGTCCGTTTAATTTTTTGTGGCCATTTGGGTGGAGAAACGGGCAAAACGGTGCGAACAGGGCATTTTTGGGCCAAATCGGTGTGCTATAGCCCACGTTTTTGGGGGTTGGCCCGGGGTCCGGGTTTGCTGTGGGCCAAAAATAGTTCGACGCATGCCAGGGAGGTTTGGGATTGTTCCAGTGTGGTCCATTTAATTTTCTGTGGCCATTTGAGTGGACAAACGGACGAAACAGTGCTAATGGGGCATTTTCGGGTTAAATCGGTGTGTTGTAGCCCTCTATTTTGGTGGTGGGCTCAGGGTCCGGGCGTTCTGTGGTTCAAAAATATACTAGGGCATGTCAGGGAGGTTGGGGATCATCCCACTGTGGTCTGTATAATTTTTCGTGGACAATTGTGTGGAAAAACGGGTGAAACAGAGTGAACGGGGCATTTTCGGGCCAAATCAATGTGCTATAGCACACGGTTTTGAGTGTGGGCTCGGCGTCCGGGTGTGCTGTGGCCCAAAAATCGACCGAGGCATGCCAGGGAGGTTGGGGATCGTCCCAGTCTGGTCCATTCAATTTTTTGTGGCCATTTCGGTGGACAAATGGGGTAAAACAACGTGAATGGGGAATTTTTGGGTTAAATCGGTGTGCTGTAGCCTACGATTTCGGGGGTAGGCCTGGGTCCGGGCATGCTGTAGGCGAAAAATAGACCAGGGCATGCCAAGGATGTTGGGGATCATTCCAGAGTGGTCCGTTTACTTTTTCGTGGCTACTTCGGTGAACAAACGGGCAAAATGATGCGAACGGGGCATTTTCAAGCCAAATAGATATGCTATGGCCCATGATTGTAGGGGTGGGCTCGGGTTTCAGGGCATGCTGTGGGTCAAAAATCGGTCGGGGCATGCCAGGGAGGTTGGGGATGGTCCTAGTGTGGTCCGTTTAATTTTTCATGGCCATTTGGGTGGATAAACGGGAAAAACGTCACGAATGGGGTGTTTTTGGTCTAAATCGGTTTGCTATAGCCTATGGTTTTGGGGATGGCCTCGGGGTCCGGGCATGCTGTGGTTCAAAAATCTACCGGGGCACGCCAGAGAGGTTGGGGATCATTCCAGCGTGGTTCGTTTAAATTTTTGTGGCTATTTGGGTGGACAAATGGACAAAACGGCATGAACGGGACATATTCGGGCCAAATCGGTCTGCTATAGCCCATGTTTTTAGGGGTGGGTTCGAGGTTCGAGCGTGGTGTGGGCCATATATCGATCGAGGCGTGCCAGGGAAGTTAGGGATCATCCAAGTGTGGTCTTTTTAATTTTTCATGGCCATTTGGGTGGTAAACGGCCGAAATGGCACGAATGGGCTTTTTTGGGCCAAATCAGTGTGCTATAGCGGTTTCGGGGGTGGGCCCGGGGTTCGGGCGTGCTATAGGACGAAAATCGATTGGGGCATGCCAGGGAGGTTTAGAATCATCCCAGTGTGATCCGTTTAATTTTTTTTGGCTGTATGGGTGGACAAACGAGCGAAACGGTACGAACTAAGCATTTTTGGGCCAAGTCGGTGTACTATAGCGCATGATTTTGGTGGTTGGCTTGGGGTTCGGCTGTGCTGTGGGGCAAAAATCGACCGGGGCATTGCAGGGAGGCTGGGGATCTTCCCAGTGTGGTCCATTTAATTTTTAGTGGCCCTTTGGGTGGACAACAGGGCGAAACAGCGCGAACGAGGCATTTTGGGCCAAATCAGTGTGCTATAGCCTACGGTTTTGGGGGTGGGATCGGGGTTCGGGCGTGCTGTGGGCCAAAAATTGACCTGGGCGTGCCAGGGAGGATGCGGATCATTCCAGTGTGGTCCGTTTAATTTTTCGTGGCCATTTGGGTGGACAAACGGACGAAATGATGCGAACGAGGCATTTTCGGGCCAAATCGATCTGCTATATCCTACGATTTCGGGGTGGGTCCGGGGGTTGGGGTGTGTTGTGGGTTGAAAATCAAACGGGGCATGCCAGGGAGGTTGGGCATTGTCCCAATGTGGTCCGTTTCATTTTTTGTCGCCTTTTGGGTGGACAAACAGGCGTAATGACGCCAACTAGGCATTTTTGGGTTAAATTGGTGTGCTATAGCTAACAGTTTCACGGTGGGCTCGAGGTTCGGGCATGCTGTGGGCCAAAAATCGACCGGGGCATGCCAGGGAAGTTGGGGATTATCCCAGTGTGGTCCGTTTAATTTTTTGTGGCCATTTGTGTGGTGAAACGGGCAAAACGGCGAGAACAGGGCATTTTTGGGCCAAATCGGTGTGCTATAGCCCATGTTTTTGGGCGTTGGCCCGGGGTCCGAGTATGCTGTGGGCCAAAAATAGTTCGAGGCATGCCAGGGAGGTTTGGGATCGTCCCATTGTGGTCCGTTTAATTTTTCATCGCCATTTGACTGGACAAACAGGCAAAACGGCACTAACGGGGCATTTTCGGGTTAAATTGATGTGCTGTAGCCCACTATTTCGGGGGTGGGCTCGGGGTCCGGGCATGCTGTGGTTTAAAAATATATTGAGGTGTGCCCGGGAGGTTGGGGATCATCCCAGTGTGGTCTGTATAATTTTTCGTGGCCAATTGTGTTCAAAAACGGGCGAAACGGCACTAATGGGACATTTTCAGGCCAAATCAATGTGCTATAGCCTACGGTTATGAGGGTGGGCTCGGGGTCCGAGCGTGCTGTGGCCCAAAAATCGACCGAGGCATGCCAGAGAGGTTGGGAATTATCCCAGTATGGTCCATTTAATTTTTTGTGGCCATTTGGGTGGACAAACGGGTGAAACGGCGCAAACGGGGCATTTTTAGGCTATATCGGTGTGCTATAGCCTACGATTTTGGGGGTGGGCTAGGGGTCCGGGCGTGCTATAGGTGAAAAATAGACCAGGGCATGCTAGGGAGGTTGGGGATCATTCCAGCGTGGTTCGTTTACTTTTTTGTAGCTACTTGGGTTGACAAACGGGCAAAACGGCGCGAACGGGACATCTTCGGGCCAAATCGGTGTGCTATAGCCCACGTTTTCGGGGTTGGGTTCGAGGTTCGAGCGTGGTGTGGGCCAAATATCGATCGGGGCGTGCCAGGGAAGTTGGGGATCATCCAAGTGTGGTCCGTTTAATTTTTCATGGCCATTTGGGTGGCAAACGGGCGAAATGGCGCGAATGGGCTTTTTCGGGCCAAATCAGTGTACTATAGCCCACGGTTTCGGGGGTGGGTCCGGGGTCCGGGCGTGCTGTAGGATGAAAATCGATTGGGGCATGCCAGGGAGGTTTGGAATCAACCCAGTGTGATCCGTTTAATTTTTCGTGGCTGTATGGGTGGACAAACGGGCGAAATGGTACGAACAGAGAATTTTCGGGCCAAGTCGGTGTACTATAGTGTATGATTTTGGTGGTTGGCCCAGGGTTTGGCCGTGCTGTGGGGTAAAAATTGACCGGGGCATTGCAAGGAGGCTGGGGATCTTCCCAGTATGGTCCGTATAATTTTTAGTGGCCCTTTGGGTGGACAACAGGAAGAAACGGCGCGAACGAGGCATTTTTGGGCCAAATCAGTGTGCTATAGCCTACGATTTTGGGGGTGGGATCGGGGTTCGGGCGTGCTGTGGGCCAAAATCGACCAGGGCGTGCCAGGGAGGATGCGGATCATTCCAGTGTGGTCCGTTTAATTTTTCGTGGCCATTTGGGTGGACAAACGGACGAAATGACGCGAACGAGGCATTTTTGGGCCAAATCGATCTGCTATATCCTACGATTTCGGGGTGGCTCTGGGGGTTGGGGCGTATTGTGGGTCAAAAATCAAACGAGGCATGCCAGGGAGGTTGAGGATTGTCCCAATGTAGTCCGTTTAATTTTTCGTAGCCATTTGGATGGACAAACAGGCGTAACGACGCAAACTAGGCATTTTTGGGTTAAATCGGTGTGCTATAGCTAACAGTTTCATGGTGGGCCCGAGATTCAGGCATGCTGTGGGCCGAAAATCGATCGGGGCATGCCAGGGAAGTTGGGGATTATCCCAGTATGGTCCGTTTAATTTTTTATGGCCATTTGGGTGGATAAACGGGTAAAACGGTGAGAACAGGGCATTTTTGGGCCAAATCGGTGTGCTATAACCCATGTTTTTGGTGGTTGGCCCGGGGTCCGAGTATGCTGTCGGCCAAAAGTAGTCCGAGGCATGCCAGGGAGGTTTGGGATCGTCCCAGTGTGGTCCATTTAATTTTTCATCGCTATTTGACTGGACAAACAGGTGAAACGGCGCTAACGGGGCATTTTCGAGTTAAATCGGTGTGCTACTGCCCACTATTTCGGGGGTGGGCTCAGGGTCCGGGCATGTTGTGGTTTAAAAATATACCGAGGTGTGCCCGGGAGGTTGGGGACCATCCCATTGTGGTCTGTATAATTTTTCATGGCCAATTGTGTGCAAAAATGGGCGAAACGGCGCTAATGGGGTATTTTCAGGCCAAATCAATGTGCTATAGCCTACGGTTTTGAAGGTGGGCTCGGGGTCTGAGCGTGCTGTGGCCAAAAAATCGATCGAGGCATGCCAGGGAGGTTGGTAGTTATCCCAGTATGGTCCATTTAATTTTTCGTGGCCATTTGGGTTGACAAACGGGTGTAACGGCGCGAACGGGGCATTTTCAGGCTATATCGGTGTGCTATAGCCTATGATTTCAGGGGTGGGCTTGGGGTCCGGGCGTGCTATAAGTGAAAAATAGACTAGGGCATGCTAGGGAGGTTGGGGATCATTCCAGCGTGGTTCGTTTACTTTTTCGTAGCTACTTGGGTTGACAAACGGGCAAAACGCCGCGAACGGAGCATTTTTGGGCCAAATCGGTGTGCTATGGCCCATGGTTTCGGGGGTAGGCCAGGGTGTCAGGGCATGCTGTGGGCCATAAATTAGTTAGGGCATGCCAGGGAGGTTAAGGATTGTCCCAGTGTGGTCCGTTTAATTTTTCATGTCCATTTGGGAAGACAAACGGGCGAAACGGCACGAACGGGGTGTTTTTGGGCTAAATCAATTTGCTATAGCCCATGGTTTCAGGGGTGGGCTCGGGGTCCGGGCGTGCTATGGTTCGAAAATTGATCGGGGCATGCCAGGGAGGTTGGGGATCGTTCCAGCGTGGTCCATTTAATTTTTCGTGGCTATTTGGGTGGATAAATGGGCAAAACGGCGCGAACGGGGCATTTTCGATCCAAATCGGTGTGCTATAGCCCATGGTTTCAGGGGTGGGCCCAGGTGTCAGGGCGTGCTGTGGGCTAAAAATCGACTGAGGCGTACCAGGGAGGCTGGGGATCATCCCAGTGTGGTTCGTTTAAATTTTCATAGCCATTTGGGTTGACAAACGGCACGAACGGGGCCTTTTCGGGCTAAATCGGTGTGCAATAGACCACGGTTTTGGGGGTGGACTCGGGGTCCAGGTGTGCTGTCGGCCGAAAATCGACCGGGGCATGCCATAGAAGTAAGGGATCGTACCAGTGTGGTCCATTTAATTTTTCTTGGCCATTTGGGTGGCAAACGGACAAAACGGCGTGAACAGATTATTTTTAGGCCAAATCGGTGAGCCATAGCCTACAGTTTTAGACTTGGGATCGGTTTTTGGGCATGCTGTAGGCCGAAAAGCGACCGGACCATGTTGGGGAGGTTGGAGATCATCGCAGTTTGGTTCATTTAATTTTTAATGGCCATTTGAGTGGACAAACGGGCGAAACGGCGCGAACGGGGTATTTTTAGGCCAAATCGGTGTGCTATAGCCCACGGTTTTGGGGGTGAACCTGTGGTCCGGGCATGCTGTAGGTCAAAAATTGACCGGGGCATGCCAGGGAAGTTGGGGATTATCCCAGTATAGTCCGTTTAATTTTTCATGGCCATTTGGGTAGACAAACGGGCAAAACAGCGCAAAGGGGTATTTTTGCGCCAAATCGGTTTACTATAGCCCACGATTTTGGGGGTGGACTCGGGGTCCGGGGATGCTGTTGTTCGAAAATCGACTGGGGTATGCCATGGAGGTTAGGATCGTCCCAGTCTGGTCCGTTTAATTTTTCATGGCCATTTGGGTGGACAAACGGGAGAAATAGCACGAACGAGGTATTAGCCAACGAGAAATAGCCAACGGTTTTAGGAGTCGGCTCGGGGTTCGGGTGTGCTATGGTTCAAATATTGACCGAGGTGTGCTAGGGTGGTTGAGGATCATCCCAGTGTAGTCCATTTAATTTTCCGTGGCCAATAGGGCGGACAAACGGTAGAAACAACGCGAATGGGGCATTTTTGGGCAAAATCGGTGTGCTATATCTCACGATTTTTGGGGTGTGCCCGAGTTCCGGGTATGTTGTGGCCCAAAAATCGACCAGGGCATGCCAGCAAGATTGGGGATCATCCCAGTATGGTCAGTTTAATTTTTTGTAGCCATTTGGATGGACAAACGGGTGAAACGGAGCAAATGGGGCATTTTCGAGCCAAATCAGAGTGCTATAGCCCATGATTTCGGTGGTGGAATCGGGGTCCGAGCATGGTGTTGACAAAAAATCAACCGGCGCATGCCAGGGAAGTTGGGGATCATCCCAGTGTGGTTCGTTTATTTTCTTATGGCCATTAGGGTGGACAAACGGGTGAAACGGCGCGAACGGGGCATTTTCGGGCTAAATTGGTGTGCTGTAGCCCACGGTTTCGGTGGTGGGCTAGGGGTCCGGGCGTGCTGTGGGCCAAAAATTGACTGAGGCATGCCAGGGAGGTTGGGATTCATCCCAGTTTAGTCCGTTTTATTTTTCATGGCTATTTGGGTAGACAAACGGGCGAAACATCGCTAATAGGGTATTTTCGGGCCAAATCAATGTGTTATAGCCTATGGTTTTGAGGGTGGGCCCGGGGTCAGGGCATGCTGTGGGTAAAAACTCGACAGGGGCGTGCCAGGGAGGATGGGGATCCTCCTAGTGTTTTAATCCAAATACAAATGAGGCATTTTTAATCCAAATCGATGTGCTATAGACCATGGTTTTGGGGGAGCTCGGGGTCCGGGCATGCTGTGGGCCAAAAATTGACTGAAGCATGCCAGGGAAGTTGGGGATCGTACCAGTGTGGTCCATTTAATTTTTCATGGCCATTTGGGTGGCAAACGGGTAAAACGGCGCGAACGGGGCATTTTTGGGCCAAATCGGTATGCCATAGCCAACAGTTTTAGGGGTGGGCCCAGGGTCGGGGCGTGCTGTAGAAAGAAAATCAACCGGGCCAAGTCAGGGAGGTTGGGGATCATCCCAGTGTGGTCCGTTTAATTTTTCATTGCCATTTGGGTGGACAAACGGGCAAAACGGCACTAATGGGGCATTTTCGGGTTAAATTGATGTGTTGTAGCCCACTATTTTGTGGGTGGGCCTGGGGTCCGGGCGTGCTGTTGTTTAAAAATATACTGGGGCGTGCCAGGGAGGTTGGGGATCATCTCAGTGTGGTCTTTTTAATTTTTCGTGGCCAATTCGGTGGAAAAACGGGCAAAACGGCATAAATGGGGCAGTTTTGGGGCAAATCGATGTGCTATAGCCCATGATTTTAAAGGTGGGCTCGGGGTCCGGGTGTACTGTGGCCCAAAAATTGATTGAGGCGTGCCAGGGAGGTGGGGGATCATTCCAGTATGGTCTATTTAATTTTTCATGGCCATTTGGATGGACAAACGGATGAAACGGCACGAACAGGGCATTTTTGGGCTAAATCAGTGTGCTATAGCCTACGATTTCGGGGGTGGGCCTGGGGTCCAGGTGTGCTGTAAGCCAAAAATAGACCAGGGCATGCCAGGAAGGTTGGGGATCATTCCAGCATGGTCCATTTACTTTTTCGTGGCTACTTGGGTGGACAAACGGGTAAAACGTCGTGAACGGGGTATTTCGGGCCTAATCAGTGTGCTATGGCCCATGGTTTTGGGGGTAGGCCCGGGTGTCAGGGCATGTTGTGGGCTAAAAATCAGCCGGGGCATGCCAGGGAGGTTAGGGATCTTCCCAGTGTGGTCCGTTCAATTTTTCATGGCCATTTGGATGGACAAACGGGCAAAATGGCATAAACGGGGTGTTTTCGCGCTAAATTAGTTTGCCCATGGTTTCGGGGGTGGGCGGGGGGTCAGGGCGTGCTGTGGGTCAAAAATTGATAAGGGTGTGCCAGGGAGGTTAGGGATCGTCCCAGTGTGGTCCGTTTAATTTTTCGTGGTCATTTGGGTGGACAAACGGGTGAAACAGCGCATACGAAGCATTTTTAATCTAAATCGGTGTGCAATAGACCACGGTTTTGGGGGTGGGCTCGGAGTTTGTGTGTGATGTAGGCTGAAAATTGATCGAGGCATGCCAGGGAAGTAGGGGATCATACCAGAGTGGTCCATTTAATTTTTCTTTGCCACTTGGGTAGCAACCGGGTAAAATAGCGCGAACGGGGTATTTTCAGGCCAAATCGGTGTGCCATAGCCCACAGTTTTGGGGTTGGGCACGGGGTCCGGGCGTGCCATAGGCCAAAAATCGACCGAGCCATGTCAGGGAGGTTGGGGATCGTACCAGTGTGGTTCGTTTAATTTTTTGTGGCTATTTTGGTGGACAAACAGGCGAAATGGTGTGAACAGGGCATTTTTTGGCCAAATTTGTGTACTATAGCCCACAGTTTTGGGAGTGGGCCTAAGGTCCGGGCGTTCTGTAGGTCGAAAATCAACCAGGGCATTCCAGGGAGGTTGAGGATCATCCCAATGTGGTCTGTTTAATTTTTTGTGGCCATTTGGGACGACAAACAGGCAAAACGGTGCGAACGGGGCACTTTTGGGCTAAATCAATGTACTATGGCCCATGGTTATAAGGGTGGACCCGAGGTTCGAGCATGTTGTGGGCCGAAAATTGACTGGGGCATGTCAGGGAGGTTAAAGATAGTCCCAGTGTGGTCCGTTTAATTATTCGTGGCCATTTGGGTGGAAAAACAGGCAAAACAGCATGAACTGGCATTTTCGGGCTAAATTGGTTTGCTATAGCCCTTGGTTTTGGGGGTGGGCCTGGGGTCCAGGCGTGTTGTGGTTCAAAAATTGACCGGGGTGTTCCACAGAGGTTGGGGATCATTCCAGTATGGATCGTTTAAATTTTTGTGGCTATTGGGTGGACAAACGGGCGAAACGGCGGGAACGGGGCATTTTCAAGCTAAATCGGTGTGCTATAGCCCACGATTTCAAGGGTGGGCCCGGGTGTCAGGGCGTGCTGTGGGCAAAAAATTAACCTCAGTGTGCCAGGGAGGTTAGGGAACGGCCCAGTTTAGTCCATTTAATTTTCCATGGCCATTTGGGTGGACAAACTGGCGAAACAGCACGAACGGGGCATTTTCGGGCCAAATCGATGTGCTATAGCCTATGGTTTTAGGGGTGGTCTTGGGGTCTGGGTGTGCTGTGGGCCAAAAATAGACCAAGGCATGCCAGTGAGGTTGGGGATCATTCTAGCATGGTCCGTTTAATTTTTAGTGGCTATTTAGGTGGACAAACAGGCGAAACGGTGCGAACGAGGCATTTTCGGGCTAAATCGGTGTGCTATAATCCACGATTTCGGGGGTGTGCCCGAGGTCCGATCATGCTGTGGGCCAAAAATCGATTGGGGCCTTCTAGGAAGGTTGGGGATCATCCCAGTGTGGTCCGTTTAATTTTTCGTGGCCATTTGAGTGGACAAACATGCGAAACGTCGCGAACGGGGCATTTTCTGGCCAAATCGGTGTGCTATAGCCTACGATTTTGGGGGTAGACCCGGGGTCCGGCCGTGTCATTGGCCAAGATCTACCAAGGCATGCCAGGGAGGTTGGGAATCATTCCAGTGAGGTTAGTTTAATTTTTCATGGCCATTTTGGTGGACAAATGGGCAAAACGGTGCGAACGAGGCATTTTTAGGCCAAATTGGTGTGCTATAGCCCACGATTTTTGGTGTGGGCCTGAGGGTCAGGGTGTGCTGTGGGTCAAAAATCGACAGGGGCATGCCAGGGAGGTTAGGGATCATCTCAGTGTGGTCTGTTTAATTTTTTGTGGCCATGTGGGAGGATAAACAAGTGAAACAGCGCATACGAAGCATTTTTAATCCAAATCGGTGTGCAATAGACCACGATTTCGGGGGTGGTCCTGGGGTTCATGTTTGATGTGGGCTGAAAATTAACCAAAACATGCTAGGGAAGTAGGGGATCGTACCAGTGTGGTCCATTTAATTTTTCTTCACCATTTGGGTAGCAAGCGGGCAAAATGGCACGAACGGGGTATTTTCGGGCTAAATCGGTGTACCATAGCCAACAGTTTTGGGACTGGGCTCGAGGTCCGGGCGTGCTGCAGGCCAAAAATCAACCGATCCATGTTCGGGAGGTTAGGGATCATCCCAGTGTGGTCCGTTTAATTTTTTGTGGCCATTTTGATGGACAAACGGGCGAAATAGTGCGAACCATATTTGGGCCAAATTGGTGTACTATAGCCCACGGTTTTGGGGGTGGGCCTAAGGTCTGGGTGTTCTGTAGGTCGAAAATCGACCGGGGCATTTCAGGGAGGTTGGGGGTCATCCCAGTATGGTCCATTTAATTTTTTGTGGCTATTTGGGAGGACAAACAGGCAAAACGGCACGAACGGGGCATTTTCGGGCTAAATCGATGTGCTATAGCACATGGTTTTAAGGGTGGACCTGAGGTCCTGGCATGCTGTGGGCCGAAAATCAACTAGGCCATGTCAGGAAGCTTGGGGATCGTACTAGTGTTGTTCGTTAAATTATTCATGTCCATTTAGGTGGACAAACGGGTGAAACAGCACGAACTGGGCATTTTTGGGCTGAATCGTTTTGCTTTAGCCCTTGGTTTTGGGGGTGGGCGTGGGATCCGGGCGTATTGTGGTTCGAAAATCGACCGGGCCATTCCACGAAGGTTGGGGATCGTTCTAGTGTAGTCCATTTAAATTTTTGTGGCTATTGGGTGGACAAACAGGCGAAACGGTGTGAACCAGGCATTTTCAGGCCAAATCAATGTGCTGTAGCCCATAATTTTGAGGGTGGGCCCGGTGTCAGGGTGTGCTGTGGGGAAAAAGACAACCGCGGTGTGCCAGGGAGGTTGGCGATCGGCCTAATGTGGTCTGTTTAATTTTTTGTAGTTATTTGGGTGGACAAACGTGCGAAACGGCACGAATGGGACATTTTAGTGCCAAATTGATGTGCTATAGCCTACGGTTTTAGGGGTTGACTTGGAGTTCGGGTGTGCTGTGGGCCAAAAATAGGCCAAGGCATGTCAAGGAGGTTGGGGATCATTCTAGCGTGGTTCGTTTAATTTTTTGTGGCTATTTGTGTGGACACACGGGTGAAACGGCGCGAACAGGGCAATTTACGGCCAAATCGGAGTGCTATAGCCTACAGTTTTGGGGGTGGTCCCGGGTGTCAGCGCAAGCTGTGGGCCAAAAATCGATCGAGGCATACTAGGGAAGTTGGGGATCGTCCCAGTGTGGTCCGTTTAATTTTTCGTGGCTATTTGGGTGGACAAACCGGCAAAACAGCGCAAACAGGGTATTTTTGGGCCAAATTGGTGGGTTATAGACCACGATTTGGGGGTGGGCTCGGGGTTCGGGCATACTATGGGCCAAAAATTGACCGGGGCATGCCAGGGAGGTTGGGATCATTTCAGTATGGTTCGTTTAATTTTTCATGGACATTTGGGTGGACAAACGGGCGGAACAGCACGAACGGGGCATTTTTAAGCTAAATCAGTTTGCTTTTGCCCACGATTTTGGGGTGGGCTCAGGGTTCGGGTGTGTTGTGGTTCAAAAATCGACCGAGGCATTCCAGAGAGGTTGAGAATCATCCTAGGGTGGTTCGTTTAATTTTTTGTGGTCGATTAGGTCGACAAGTAGGTGAAACGACATGAATGGGGCATTTTTGGGCCAAATCAGAGTGCTATAGGCAACGATTTTAGGGGTGTGCTCGGGTTTCGGGCATGCTGTGGCCCAAAAATTGATCGGGGCATGCCAGGGAGGTTGGGGATTGTCCCAGTTTGGTCCGTTTAATTTTTTGTGGCGATTTGGGTGGGCAAACATATGGAACGGCACGATCGGGACATTTTCAAGCCAAATCGGTTTGCTATAGTCCATGGTTTCGGGGGTGGCCTCGAGGTCCAAGCGTGGTGTGGGCCAAAAATCAATTGGGGCATGCCAGGGAGGTTAGGGATCATCCCAGTGTGGTCTGTTTATTTTTTTGTGGCCATTAGGGTGGACAAACGGGCGAAACGGCGCAAACGGGACATTTTCAAGCCAAATTGGGGTGCTATAACCCACGGTTTCGGGGGTGGGCCAGGTGTCCGGGCGTGCTGTGGGTCAAAAATTGACTAGGGCATGCCAAGGAGGTTGGGGATTGTCCCAGTGTAGTTTGTTAAATGTTTCGTGGCTATTTGGGTGGACAAACGGGCGAAACGGCACGAATAAGGCATTTTCGAGCCAAATCAGTGTGCTTTGTAGTCCACGGTTTCGGGGGTAGGCCCGAGGTTTGAGCGTACTGTAGGCCAAAAATCGATTGGGTCCTTCCAAGGACGTTGGGGATCATCCTAGTATGATCTGTTTAACTTTTCGTGGCAATTTGGGTGGACAATCGGGCGAAACGGTGCAAACGGGGCATTTTCGGGCCAAATCGATGTGCTATAGCCTACGGTTTCGGGGGTAGGCCCAGGGTCCGGGCATGTTGTTGGCCAAAAGTCAACCAGGGCATTCCAGAGAGGATGGGGACCGTTCCAGTGTGGTCAGTTTAATTATTTATGTCCATTTTGGTGTACAAACGGGCGGAATGGCACGAATAAGGCGTTTTTTTGGGCCAAATCGAGGTGCTATAGCCCATGGTTTTGGGGTTGGTCCTGGGTTCAGGGGGTGCTATGGGTCAAAAATCGACAGGGGCGTGCCAGGGAGGTTAGGGATCATCCCAATGTGGTCCATTTAATTTTTTGTGGCGATTTGGGAGGACAAACGGGTGAAACAGTACATACGAAGCATTTTAAATCCAAATCGATGTGCAATAGACCACAGTTCGGTGGTGGGCCCGGGGTTCGAGTGTGATGTGGGCTGAAAATTGACCGAGAAATGCCAGGGAAGTAGGGCATCGTACCAGTGTGGTCCATTTAATTTTTCTTTGCCATTTGGGTAGCAAGCGGGCAAAATGGCATGAACGGGGTATTTTCAGGCCAAATCGGTGTACCATAGCCAATAATTTTGGGGTTGGACTCGGGTTCTGGGCGTGTTGTAGGCCGAAAATCGATCGAGCCATGTTAGGGAGGTTGGGGATCATCCCAGTATGGTCCGTTTAATTTTTTATGGCCATTTCGATGGACAAATGAGTGAAATGGTGTGAACGGGGCATTTTTAGGCCAACTCGTTGTACTATAGCCCACGGTTTTGGAGGTGGGCCTAAGGTCCGGGCGTTTTGTAGGTCGAAAATCGACCGACGCATTAAAGGGAGGTTAGGGATCGTCCCATTATGGTCCGTGTAATTTTTCGTGGCCATTTGGGATGACAAATAGGCAAAACAGCACGAACGGGGCATTTTCAGGCTAAATCGATGTGCTATAGCCCACGGTTTTAAGGGTGGACCTGAGGTACGGGCATGCTGTGGGCCAAAAATTGACTGGGGTATGTTAGGAAGGTTAGGGATCGTCCCAGTGTGGTCCGTTAAATTATTCATGGCCATTTGGGTGGACAAACTTGTGAAACAGCACGAACTGGGCATTTTCGGGCTAAATCGATTTGCTATAGCCCTTGGTTTTGGGGGTGGGCCTGGGGTCCGGGATTGATATGGTTCAAAAATTGACCGGGGTATTCCATGGAGGTTGGGGATCATTCCAGTGTGGTCCATTTAAATATTCGTGGCTATTGAGTGGACAAACGGGCGGAACAGCATGAACGGGGCATTTTCAGACCAAATCGACGTGCTATAGCCCCCGATTTTGAGGGTGGGACCAGGTGTCTGGGCATGCTGTGGGCAAAAAATTGATTGCGGCGTGCCAGGGAGGTTAGGGATCGGCCCAGTATGGTCCGTTTAATTTTTCGTGGCCATTTGTATGGTCAAACGAGTGAAGCGGCACGAATGGGGTATTTTTGGGCCAAATCGATGTGCTATAGCCTACGGTTTTGGGGGTGGGCTTGGGTTTCGGGTGTGCTGTGGGCCAAAAATAGACCAGGGCGTGGCAAGGAGGTTAGGGATCAGTCTAGCGTAGTCCGTTTAATTTTTTGTGGCTATTTGGGTGGACAAATGGGTGAAACGGTGCGAACGGGGCATTTTAGGGCCAAATCAGTGTGCTATAGCCTACGGTTTTGGGGGTGGTCCCGGGTGTTAGGGCATGCTATGGGCCAAAAATTGACCGGGGCGAACTAGGGAAGTTAGGGATCGTCCCAGTATGGTCCGTTTAATTTTTTGTGGCTATTTGGGTGCACAAACAAGCAAAACAGCGCAAACAGGGTATTTTCAGGCCAAATTGGTGTGCTATAGCCCACGGTTTGCGGGGTCAGCTCGGGGTTCGGGCATGCTGTGGGTCAAAAATTGACTAGGGCATGCCAGGGAGGTTGGGGATTGTCCCAGTGTGGTTCGTTTAATTTTTCATGGCCATTTAGGTGGACAAACGGGCGAAACGTCGCAAATGGGGTATTTTTGGGCTAAATCGGTGTGCAATAGCCTACAGTTTTGGGGGTGGGCCCTGGGTCTGACGCATGTTGTTGGCCAAAAATCAACCAGGGCATGCCAGGGAGGTTGGGGATCATTCCAGTGTGGTCCGTTTAATTTTTCATGGCTATTTGGGTGGACAAACGGGCGAAACAGCCCGAACGAGGCATTTTCGAGCCAAATCGGTGTGCTATATAGTCCACAGTTTTAGGTGGGCCCGAGGTCCGAGCGTGCTATGGGCCAAAAGTCTATTGGGGCCTGCTAGGGAGGTTGGGGATCCTCCTAGTATGATCCGTTTAATTTTTTGTGGCCATTTGGGTGGAGAAACAGGAGAAACGGTGCGAATGGGGCATTTTTGGGCCAAATCGATGTGTTATAATCTGCGGTTTTAGGGGTGGGACCGAGGGACAGGGCGTTCTGTGGGTCAAAAATCGACAGAAGCGTGCCAGGGAGGTTGGGGATCCTCCCAGTAGAGTGCATTTAAAATTTCTTGGCCGTTTGGGTGGACAAACGGTTGAAACAGTGCAAATGAGGCATTTTCGGGCCAAATCGGTGTGCTATAGCCCACGGTTTTGGGGGTGGGCCTAGGGGTAATGGTGTGTTGTGGGTCAAAAATTGATAGGGGCATGCCAGGGAGGTTAGGGATCATCCCAGTGTGGTCCGTTTAATTTTTTGCTGCCATTTAGGAGGACAAATAGGTGAAATAGCACATACGAAGCATATTTAATCCAAATCGGTGTGCAATAGACCACGATTTTGGGGGTGGACACAGGGTTCGAGTGTGATATGGGCTGAAAATCGACCGAGACATGCCAGGGAAATAGGGGATCGTACCAGTGTGGTCCATTTAATTTTTCTTCGCCATTTGGGTAGCAAACGGTCAAAATAGCCGAACGGGGTATTTTCGGGCCAAATCGGTGTGCCATAGCCAACAGTTTTGGGGTTGGGGTCGGGGTTCGGGGGTACTGTAGGTAATTAATCGATCGAGCCATGTCAGGCAGGTTGGGGATCTTCCCAATCTAGTTCGTTTAATTTTTCGAGGCCATTTCGATGGACAAACGGGTGAAACAGTGTGAACGGGGCATTTTTGGGCTAAATCGGTGTTCTATAGCCCACGATTTTGAGGGAGGGCCTAAGATCCGGGCGTTCTGTAGGTCGAAAATCGACCGGGGTATTCCAGGGAGTTTGGGAATCGTCCTAGTGTGGTCCGTTTAATTTTTCGTGGCCATTTCGGAGGACAAACAGGCAAAACAGCGCAAACGGGGCATTTTCGAGCTAAATCGATGTGCTATAGCCCATGATTTTAAGGGTGGACCCGAGGTTCGGGCATGCTGTGGACTGAAAATTGATTGAGGTATGTCAGGGAGGTTGGGGATTGTCCCAGTGTGGTCCGTTAATTTATTCTTGGCCATTTGGGTGGACAAACGGGTGAAACAGTACGAACTTGGAATTTTTGGGCAAAATCGGTTTGCTATAGCCCTTGGTTTTGGGGGTGGACCAGGGGTCCGGGCGTGTTGTGGTTCAAAAATTGACCGGGGCATTCCACGGAGGTTAGGGATCATTCCAGTGTGGCCCATTTAAATTTTCATGGCTATTGGGTGGACAAACTGACAAAACGACGTGAACAGGGCATTTTCAGGCCAAATCGGTGTTCTATAGCCCATGATTTTGAGGGTGGGCAAAAATTCGGTCGCGGCGTGCCAGGGAGGTTGGGGATCGGCCCAGTGTGGTCTGTTTAATTTTTCGTGGCCATTTGGGTAGTCAAACGAGTGAAGCAACATGAATGGGGTATTTTCGGGCCAAATCGATGTGCTATAGCCTACGGTTTTGGGGGTGAGCTTGGGTTTCGGGTGTGCTGTAGGCCAAAAATAGATCAGGGCATGCCAGGGAGGTTAGGGATCAGTCTAGCGTGGTTCGTTTTATTTTTTGTGGCTATTTGGGTGGACAAACGGGTGAAATAACACATACAAAGAATATTTAATCCAAATCGGTGTGCAATAAACACGGTTTTGGGGGTGGACCTAGGGTTCGAGTGTGATGTGGGCTAAAAATCGATCGAGACATGCCAGGGAAGTAGGGGATCGTACCAGTATGGTCCATTTAATTTTTCTTCGCCATTTGGGTAGCAAACGGTCAAAATGGTGTGAACGGGGTATTTTCGGGCCAAATCGGTGTGCCATAGCCAACAGTTTTGGGGTTAGGGTCGGGGATCGGGGGTACTGTAGGCCAAAAATCAATCGAGCCATGTCAGAAAGGTTGGGTATCATCCCAATCTAGTTTGTTTAATTTTTTGAGGCCATTTCAATGGACAAACAGGCGAAACAGTGTGAATAGCCCACGATTTTGAGGGTGGGCCTAAGATCCGGGCGTTCTGTAGGTTGAAAAATCAATCGGGGTGTTCCAGGGATATTGAGGATCGTCCTAGTGTAGTCCGTTTAATTTTTCGTGGCTATTTGGGAGGATAAACAGGCAAAATAGCGCAAACGGGGGATTTTCAAGCTAAATCGATGTGCTATAGCCCATGATTTTAAGGGTAGAACCGAGGTTCGGGCATGCTGTGCGCCGAAAATCGATTGCGGTATGTTAGGAAGGTTGGGGATTGTCCCAGTGTGGTGTCCCAGTGTGGTCCGTTAATTTATTCGTGGCCATTTGGGTGGAAAAACGGGTGAAACAGTACGAACTGGGCATTTTTGGGCTAAATCAGTTTGCTATAGCCCTTGGTTTTGGGGGTGGACCTGGGGTCCGGGCTTGTTGTGGTTCAAAAATTGATCGGGGCATTCCACGGATGTTGAGGATCGTTCCAGTATGGCCCATTTAAATTTTCATGGCTATTGGGTGGACAAACGGGCAAAACGGTGCGAACGGGGCATTTTCAGGCCAAATCGGTGTGCTAAAGCCCATGATTTCGAGGGTGGGCCCGGGTGTCCGGGCGTGCTGTGGGCAAAAAATCGACCGCAGCATGCCAAGGAAGTTGGGGATCGGCCCAGTATGGTCCATTTAATTTTTCGTGTCCATTTGGGTGGACAAACGAGCGAAACAGCATGAATGGGGCATTTTTGGGCTAAATCGATGTGCTATAGCCTATGGTTTTGGGGGTGGGCTTGGGGTCCGGGTGTCCTGTAGGCCAAAAATAGACCAGGGCGTGCTAGGGAGGTTGGGGATCATTCTAGCATGGTCCGTTTAATTTTTTGTGGCTATTTGGGTGGACAAACTGGTGAAACGGCGCGAATGAGGCATTTTAGGGCCAAATCGGTGTGCTATAGCCTACGGTTTTGGGGGTGGTCCCGGGTGTCAGGGCATGCTGTGGGCCAAAAATCAACCGGCGCGTACTAGGGAAGTTGGGGATTGTCCCAGTGTGGTTCATTTAATTTTTCATGGCCATTTGGGTGGACAATTGAGTAAAACAGCGCAAACAGGGTATTTTCGGGCTAAATTGGTGTGCTATAGCCCACGGTTTAGGGGGTCGGCCCGGGGTTCGGGCATGCTGTGGGCCGAAAATCAATCGGGGAATGCCAGGGAGGTTGGGGATCATTCCAATGTGGTCTGTTTAATTTTTCGTGGCCCTTTCGGTGGACAAATGAGCGAAACAGCACAAACGGGGCATTTTCAGGCTAAATCGGTTTGCTATAGCCCGCGATTTTGGGGTGGGCCCAGGATCCGGGTGTGTTGTGGTTCAAAAATCGACCAAAGCGTGCCAGGGATGTTAAGAATCATCCCAGAGTGGTCCGTTTAATTTTTCGTGGCCAATTGGGTGGACAAACAGGTGAAACGGCATGAATGTTGAATTTTTGGGCTAAATCAGTGCGCTATATCTCACGATTTTGGGGGTGTGCCCGGGTTTCGGGCATGCTGTGGCCCCAAAATCAACCGGCGTGTGCCAGGGAGGTTGGGAATCATCCCAGTGTGGTCCTTTTAATTTTTTGTGGCGATTTGGGTGGACAAACGGGTGAAACCGCGCGAACGGGGCATTATCGAGCCAAATCGGTTTGCTATAGCCTACGGTTTCGGGGGTGGGCTTGAGGTACGGGCGTGGTGTGGGGCAAAAATCAATCGGGACGTGCCAGGGAGGTTAGGGATCATCCCAGTGTGGTCTGTTTATTTTTTTGTGGCCATTAGGGTGGACAAACGGGCGAAACGGCGCGAACGGGACATTTTCGGGCCAAATCGGTGTGCTATAGCCCACGATTTTGGGGGTGGGTCAGGGGTTCGGGCTTGCTGTGGGTCCAAAATTGACTGGGGCATGCCAGGAAGGTTGGGGATAGTCCCAGTGTGGTTCGTTTAATTTTTCATAGCCATTTGGGTGGACAAACGGGTGAAATGGTGAGAACGAGGCATTTTTGAGCCAAATTGGTGTGCTATATAGTCCACGGTTTTGAGGGTGGGCTTGAGGTCCGAGCGTTTTGTTGTCCAAAAATCGATTGGGGCCTGCCAGAGAGGTTGGGGATCGTCCTAGTATGAATCGTTTAATTTTTCGTGGCCATTTAGTTGGACAAACGGGCGAAACGGTGCAAATGGGGCATTTTTGGTCTAAATCGGTGTGTTATAGTCCACGGTTTTAGGGGTGGGCTCGGGGGACAGGGCGTGCTGTGGGTCAAAAATCTACAGGGACGTGGCAGGGAGGTGGGATTGTCCCAGTACGGTGCGTTTAAAATTTCTTAGCCGTTTGGGTGGACAAATGGTCGAAACAGTGCAAATGAGGCATTTTTAATCCAAACCGGTGTGCTATAGACCACGGTTTCAAGGGGGAAGGGCCGGGTCCGGGCGCACTGTGGGCCAAAAATTGATCAGGGCATGCCAGGGAAGTTGGGGATCATACCAGTGTGGTCTATTTAATTTTTCTTCGCCATTAGGGAAGCAAGCAGGCAAAATGGCCCGAACAGGGTATTTTCGGGCCAAATCGATGTGCCATAGCCCAGAGTTTTGGGGTTGGGCTCGGGGTCCGGGCGTGCTGTAGGCTAAAAATCGATCGAGCCATGTCAGGGAGGTTGGGGATCATCCCACTATGGTCCGTTTAATTTTTTGTGGCTATTTCGGTGGGCAAACGGTCGAAACAGTGCGATCGGGGAATTTTTGGGCCAAATCGATGTACTATAGCCCACGGTTTTGGGGGTGGGCCTAAGGTACGGTTATTTTGTAGGTCAAAAATTTATCGAGGCATTCCAGGGAGGTTGAGGATCGTCCCATTGTGGTCCGTTTAATTTTTCGTCGCTATTTGGGAGTACAAACAGGCAAAACGACGTGAATGGGGCATTTTCGGGCTAAATCGAAGTGCTATAGCCCACGGTTTTAAGGGTGGACCCGAGGTCCGAGCATTCTGTCAGCCAAAAATCGACTGGGGCATGTCAGGGAGGTTAGGGATCATCCCAGTAAGGTCCATTAAATTATTCGTGGCTATTTGGGAGGACAAACGGGCAAAACAGTACGAACTGGACATTTTCGGGCTAAATTGATTTGCTATAGCCCTTCGTTTTGGGGGTGGGCCTGCGGTCCAGGCGTGTTGTGGTTCGAAAATTGACCGGGGCATTCCACGAAGGTTGGTGATCATTCCAGTGTGGTCCGTTTAAATTTTCATGGCTATTGGGTGGACAAACGGGTGAAACAGCACGAACGGGGCACATTCAGGCCAAATCAGTGTGCTATAGCCCACGATTTAGAGGTTAGGCCCGGGTGTCAGGGCGTGCTATGGGTAAAAAATTGACCAGGGTATGCCAGGGAGGTTGGGGATCATTACAGTGTGTCAGTTTAATTTTTCGTGGCTATTTTAGTGGACAAACGGGCAAAACGGCGCAAACGAGGCATTTTTGGGCCAAATCGGTGTGCTATAGCCTAGGATTTTGGGGGTGGGCTTGGGGTTAGGGCGTGTTGTGGGTCAAAAATTGACAGGGGCATGCCAGGAAGCAAAACGGCATGAACTGGGTATTTTGAGGCTAAATCGGTGTGCTATAGACCACGGTTTTGGGGGTGGGCTCGGGGTCCGGGCGTGCTGTCGGCCAAAAATTGACCGGGGCATGCCAGGGATGATGGGGATCGTACTAGTTTGGTCTGTTTAATTTTTCGTGGCCATTTGGGTGGCAAACGGGTAAAACGGTGTGAATGAGATTTTTTGGGCTAAATCGGTGAGCTATAGCCTACGGTTTTGGGGGTGGGCTTGGGTTCCGGGCGTGCTGTAGGACGAAAATTGATTGAGGCATGCCAGGGAGGTTGGGGATCATCCCAGTGTGGTCCGCTTAATTTTTCATGGCTATTTGGGTGGCCAAACGGGCGAAACAGAGTGAACCCGGCATTTTCGGGCCAAATCGGTGCGCTATAGGCCACGGTTTTAGGGGTACACCCGGGGTCCAGCCGTGTTGTGGGGAGAAAATTGACCGGGGCATGACAGGGAAGTTGGGGATCTTCCCAGTGTAGTCCTTTTAATTTTTAGTGGCTATTTGGGTGGAGAAAAGGGCGAAACGACGCGAACGAGGAAATTTTTGGCCAAATCGATGTGCTATAGCCTACAGTTTATGGGGTAGTCCCCGGGTTCGGGTGTGTTGTTGGCAAAAAGTCGACCAGGCATGCCAGAGAGGTTGGGGATCGTTCCAGTGTGGTCAGTTTAATTTTTCGTGGCCATTTTAGTGTACAAACGGGCGAAACGGCATGAACAAGGCATTTTTGGGCCAAGTCGGTGTGCTATAGCTAGTGGTTTTGGGGGTGGGCTTGGGGTCAGGGCATGCTATGGGTCAAAAATCGACAGGGACGTGGCAGGGAGGTTAGGGATCATCCCAATGTGGTCCATTTAATTTTTCGTGGCCATTTGGGAGGACAAACGGGTGAAACAGTGCATACGAAGCATTTTTAATCCAAATCGGTGTGCAATAGACCATGATTTTGGGGGTTGGCCCGGGGTTTGAGTGTGATGTGGGCTAAAAATCGACCGAGACATGCCAGGGAAGTAGGGGATCATACCAATGTGATCCATTTAATTTTTCTTCGCCATTTGGGTAGCAAGCCGGCAAAATGGCACGAAAGGGGTATTTTCGGGCCAAATCGGTGTGCCATAGCCAGTAGTTTTAGGGTTGGGATCGGGGTCCGTGCGTGTTGTAGGCCAAATATTGACCGAGCCATGTCACGGAGGTTGGGGATCATCCTAGTGTGGTCCGTTTAATTTTTCGTGGCCATTTCGATGGACAAACGTGTGAAACGGTGTGAACGGGGCATTTTTGTGCCAAATCGCTGTACTATAGCCCACGGTTTTGGGGGTGGGCCTAAGGTCCGGGCGTTCTGTAGGTCAAAAATTGATCGGGGCATTACAGGGAGGTTAGGGATCGTCCAGTGTGGTCCGTTTAATTTTTCGTGGCCATTTGGGAGGACAAACAGGAAAAATAGCGCGAACGGGGCATTTTCAGGCAAATCGATGTGCTATAGCCCACGGTTTTAAGGGTGGACCCGAGGTCCGGGCATGCTGTGGGCCAAAAATCGATTACGGCATATCAAGGAGGTTGGGTATCATCCCAGTGTGGTCCGTTAATTTATTCGTGGCCATTTGGGTGGATAAACGGGTGAAACAGCACGAACTGGGCATTTTTGGGCTAAATCGGTTTACTATAGCCCTTGGTTTTGGGGTGGACCTGGGGTCCGGGCGTGTTGTGGTTCAAAAATTTACCGGGGCATTCCACGGAGGTTGGGGATCATTCCAGTGTGGCCCACTTAAATTTTCATGGCTATTGGGTGGACAAACGGGCAAAACGGCGCGAACGGGGCATTTTCAGGCCAAATCAGTGTGCTATAGCCCATGATTTCGAGGGTGGGCTCAGGTTTTAGGGCGTGCTGTGGGCAAAAAATCGACCGAAGCGTGGCAGGGAGGTTGGGGATCGGCCCAATGTGGTCCGTTTAATTTTTCGTGGCCATTTGGGTGGACAAACGAGCGAAACAGCATGAATGGGGCATTTTCGGGCCAAATCGATGTGCTATAACCTATGGTTTTGGGGATGGGCTTGGGGTCCGGGTGTGCTGTGGGCCAAAAATAGACCAGGGCGTGCTAGGGAGGTTGGGGATCATTCTAGCATGGTTCGTTTAATTTTTTGTGGCTATTTGGGTAGACAAACGGGTGAAACAGCCCGAACGAGGCATTTTAGGGCCAAATCGATATGCTATAGCCTACGGTTTTGGGGGTGGTCTCGGGTGTCAGGGCATTCTGTGGGCCAAAAATTGACCGAGGCATACTAGGAAAGTTGGGGATTGTTCGATTGTGGTCCGTTTAATTTTTCATGGCTATTTGGGTGAACAATCGGGCAAAACAGCGCAAACAGGGTATTTTCGGGCCAAATTGGTGTGCTATAGCCCACGGTTTGGGGGTGGGCTCGGGGTTCGGGCATGATGTGGGCGAAAAATTAATCGGGGAATGCCAGGGAGGTTAGGGATCATTCCAGTGTTGTCCATTTAATTTTTTGTGGCCATTTCGGTGGACAAACAGGCAAAACAGCACGAACGGGGCATTTTTGGGCTAAATCGGTTTGCTATAGCCCACGATTTTGGGGTGGGCTCGGGGTCCGGCGTGTTGTGGTTCAAAAATTGATCGAGGCGAGCCAGGGATGTTGAGAATCATCCCAGAGTGGTCCATTTAATTTTTCATGGTCAATTGGGTGGACAAATAGGTTAAACGGCATGAATGGGGCATTTTTGGGCCAAATCAGTGCGCTATAGCCCACGATTTTAGGGGTGTGCCCGGGTTTCGAGCATGCTGTGGCCTAAAAATCAATTGGGATGTGCTAGGGAGGTTGGGGATTATTCCAGTGTGGTCCGTTTAATTTTTTATGGCGATTTGGGTGGACAAACGGGTGAAACCATGCGAACGGGGAATTTTTGAGCCAAATCGGTTTGCTATAGCCCACGGTTTCGGGGGTGAGCTTGAGGTCTGGGCGTGGTGTGGGCAAAAAATTGACTGAGGCGTACCAGGGAGGTTGGGGATCATCCCAGTGTGGTCTGTTTATTTTTTTGTGGCCATTAGGGTGGACAAACGGGAAAACGGTGCAAACAAGATATTTTTGGGCCAAATCGGTGTGCTATAGCCCACGATTTTGGGGGTGGGTCAGGGGTCCGGGCGTGCTGTGGGTCAAAAATTGACTGGGGCATGCTAGAAAGGTTGGGGATTGTCCCAGTGTGGTCCGTTTAATTTTTTATGGCCATTTGGGTGGACAAACGGGCAAAATGTCGCGAACGAGGCATTTTTGGGCCAAATCGGTGTGCAATAGCCTACGGTTTTGGGGGTGGGCTTGGGGTCCAATGCGTGTTGTTGGCCAAAAATTGACCACGGCATGCCAGGGGAGTTGGATATCGTTCCAGTGTGTTCCGTTTAATTTTTCGTGGCTATTTGGGTGGACAAACGGGAGAAATGGCGTGTATGAGGCATTTTTGAGCCAAATTGGTGTGCTATATAGTCCACGGTTTTGAGGGTGGGCTCGAGATTCGAGCGTGCTGTGGGTCAAAATTCGATTGGGGCCTGCCATTGAGGTTGGGGATCGTCCTAGTATGAACCGTTTAATTTTTCGTGGCCATTTGCTTGGACAAACGGACGAAACGGTGCGAACTAGGCATTTACGGGCTAAATCGGTGTGCCATAGTCCACGGTTTAAGGGGTGGGCTCGGGGGACAGGGCGTACTGTGGGTCAAAAATCGACAGGGGCGTATCAGCAAGGTGGGATCGTCCCAGTATGGTGCGTTTAAAATTTCTTGGCCGTTTGGGTGGACAAATTGTCAAAACAATGCAAATGAGGTATGTCAGGCAAAACGGCGCGAACGGGGCATTTTTGGGCTAAATCGAAGTGCTATAGCCCACGATTTTAAGGGTGGACCCGAGGTCCGGGCATGCTGTCCGCCAAAAATTGACTGGGTATGTCAGGGAGGTTGGGGATCGTCCCAGTGTGGTCCGTTAAATTATTCGTGGCTATTTGGGTGGACAAACGGGCGAAACAGCATGAACTTGGCATTTTTGGGATAAATCAATTTGTTATAGCCCTTGGTTTTGGGGGAGGGCCTGCGGTCCGGGCGTGTTGTGGTTTGAAAATAAACCGAGGCATTCCACAGAGGTTGGTGATCATTCCAGTGTGGTCCATTTAAATTTTCATGGCTATTGGGTGGACAAACGGACGAACCGGTGCGAACGGGGCATTTTCAGGCCAAATCGGTGTGCTCTTGCCCACGATTTAGAGGGTAGGCCCGGGTGTCAGGGCGTGCTATAGGCAAAAAATCGACCAGGGCATGCTAGGGAGGTTGGGGATCATTGCAGTGTGGTCAGTTTAATTTTTCATGGCTATTTTGGTGGACAAACGGGGAAAACAGCGCGAACGAGGCATTTTTGGGCCAAATCGGTGTGCTATAGCCTATGGTTTTGGGGGTGGACCTGGAGTCAGGGCGTACTATGGGTCAAAATCGACAGGGGCATGCCAGGGAGTGAAACGGCGTGAACGGTGTATTTTGGGGCCGAATTAGTGTGCTATAGACCACGGTTTCGGGGCAGGGCTCAGGGTCCGGGCATGCTGTGGGCCAAAAATTGACTGGGCCATGCCAGGGATGATGGGGATCTTACTAGTTTGGTCCGTTTAATTTTTCTTCGCCATTTGGGTGGCAAACGGGCGAAACGACGTGAATGGGATTTTTTGGGCCAAATCGGTGAGCTATAGCCCATGGTTTTGAGGGTGGGCTTGGGTTTCGGGCGTGCTGTAGGACAAAAATCGATTGGGGTGGGCCCAGGGTTCGGGCGTGCTATCGGTCAAAAATTCACCAGGCTGTGCCAGAGAGGTTGGGGATCGTTCCAGTGCGGTTCGTTTAATTTTTCATGGCCATTTGGGTGGACAAACGGGCGAGACAACTCGAACAGGGCATTTTTGGGCCAAATTGGTGTGCTATATCCCACGATTTTGGGGTGGGTCTGGGGTTCAGGGCGTGTTGTGGGTCGAAAATCAAACGGGGCATGCCAGGGAGCTTGGGGATAGTCCCAATGTAGTCCGTTTAATTTTTCGTGGCCATTTGGGTGGACAAACGGGCGTAATACCACGACTTGGGCATTTTTGGGTTAAATCGGTGTGCTATAGCTAACAATTTTGGGGATGGGCCTGAGGTCCGGGCGTACTGTGGGCTGAAAATCGACCGGGGCGTGCCAGGGAGGTTGGGGATCATCCCTGTGTGGTTCATTTAATTTTTTGTGGCTATTTGCGTGGAGAAACGGGGAAAATGGCGTGAACAGGGCATTTTTGGGCCAAATCGGTGTGCTATAGCCCACGTTTTTGGGGGTGGGCCCGGGCTCCAGGTAAGCTATGGACCGAAATTGTTCGAGGCATACCAGGGAGGTTTGGGATCATCCCAGTGTGGTTCGTTTAATTTTTTGTGGCTACTTGGGTGAACAAAGGGGCAAAACGACGCGAACGGGGTATCTTCGAGCCAAATCGGTGTGCTATGGCCCATGATTTAAAGGGTGGGCCCGGGTGTCAGGGCATGCTGTAGGCCAAAAATTGGACGGAGCGTGCCAGGGAGGTTAGGATTGTCCCAATGTAGTCTGTTTAATTTTTCGTGGCCATTTGGGTGGACAAACTGGCGAAACAGCACGAACGGGGTGTTTTCGGGCAAAATCTGTTTGCTATAGCCAATGGTTTTGGGGGTGGGCTCGGGGTTCGGGCGTGCTGTGGTTCGAAAATCTATCAGGGCATGCCAGGGAGGTTGGGGCCGTTACAGCGTGGTCCGTTTAATTTTTTGAGGCTATTTGGGTGGACAAACGGGCAAAACGGCACGAACGGGGGTGGGCTTGGGATCCGGGCATGGTGTGGGCCAAATATTGACCGGGGGTGGGCTATAGCCCACGTTTTCGGGGGTGGGCTTGGGATCCGGGCCCAAATATTGACCGGGGCGTGCCATGGAAGTTGGGGATTATCCTTGTGTGGTCCGTTTAATTTTTCATGGCCATTTGGGTGGCAAACGGGCAAAACGGCGCGAATCGGGCTTTTTTGGGCTAAATTCGTGTGCTATAGCCCACAGTTTTGAGGGTGGCCTCGGGGTTTGGGCGTGCTGTGGTTCAAAAATCTACCGGGGTGTGCCAGGGAGGTTGGGGATCATTCTAGCGTGGTCCATTTAATTTTTTGTGGCTATTTCGGTGGACAAATAGGCAAAACGGCACGAATGGGGAATTTTCAGACGAAATCAGTGTGCTATAGCCCATGTTTTCGGGGGTGGGCTCGGGATCCGGGCATGGTGTGGGCCAAATATTGACTGGGGCATGCCATGGAAGTTGGGGATTATCCCAATGTGGTCCGTTTAATTTTTGATGGCCATTGGGGTAGTAAACGGGCAAAACGGCGTGAATGGGGCTTTTTTGGGCTAAATCTGTGTGCTATAGACCACGGTTTCGAGGGTGGGCCCGGGATCCGAGCGTGCTGTAGGATGAAAATTGATCGAGGCATTCCAGGGAGGTTGGGGATCATCCCAGTGTGGTCCGTTTAATTTTTCGTGGGTATTTGGGTGAAAAAATGGGCGAAACGGCGCAAACTGAGCATTTTCAGGCCAAATCGGTGTACTATAGCCCATGATTTTAGGGGTTGGCCCGGGGTCCGGCCGTGCTGTGGGGCAAAAAGCGATCGAACCATGCCAGGGAGGTTAGGGATCTTCACAGTGTAATCCGTTTAATTTTTAGTGGCCATTTGGGTGAACAGAAGGGCGAAACGGCGTGAACGAGGCATTTTTGGGCCAAATCAATGCGCTACAGCCTACGGTTTTGGGGGTGGGATCAGGGTTCGGGGGTGCTGTGGGCCAAAAATCGACCAGGTCGTGCCAGGGAGGTTGCAAATCATTCCAGTATGGTCCGTTTAATTTTTCGTGGCCATTTGAGTGGACAAACGGACGAAATGATGCTAACGGGGCATTATTAGGCCAAATCAGTGTGTTTTATCCCACGATTTTGGGGTGGGTCCGGGGGTCAGGGCGTGTTGTCGGTCAAAAATCAAACGGGGCATGCCAGTGAGTTTGAGGATCATCCCAATGTGGTCCGTTAAATTTTTTGTGGCCATTTGGGTGGACAAACGGGCGTAACAGCGTGAACTGGGCATTTTCCTGTTACATCGGTGTGCTATAACTAATAGTTTTGGGGGTGGGACCGAGGTCCGGGCGTGCTGTGGGCCAAAAATCGATCGGGGCATGCTAGGGAGGTTGGGGATCATCCTGGTGTGGTCCGTTTAATTTTTGGTGGCCATTTGGGTGGAGAAACGGGCAAAACGGTGCAAACAGGGCATTTTTAGGACAAATCAATGTGCTATAGCCCACGTTTTTGGGGGTTCGCCCGGGGTCCGGGTATGCTTATGGGCCAAAAATAGTCCGACGCATGCCAGGGAGGTTTGGGATCGTCCCAGTGTGGTCCGTTTAATTTTTTGTGGCCATTTGAGTGGACAAACGGGCGAACCGGTGCTAACAAGGCATTTTCGGGTTAAATCAGTGTGCTGTAGCCCACTATTTCGGGGGTGGGCCTGGGGTCCGGGCGTGCTGTTGTTCAAAAATATATTGGGGCATGACAGGGAGGTTGGGGATCGTCCCAATGTGGTCTGTATAAATTTTTGTGGCCAATTGTGTGGAAAAATGGGTGAAACAGTGCGAATGGGGCACTTTCGGGCCAAATTGATGTGCTATAGACCACGGTTTTGAGTGTGGGCTCGGGGTTTGGGCGTTCTGTGGCCCAAAAATTGACCGAGGTGTGCTAGGGAGGTTGGGGATCATCCCAGTGTGGTCCATTTAATTTTTTTTGGCTATTTGGGTGGACAAACGGGTGAAACTACACGAATGGAGAATTTTTAGGCTAAATCGGTGTGCTATAGCCTACGATTTCGGGGGTGGGCATGGGGTCCGGGCATGTTGTAGGCTAAAAATAGACCAGGGCATGACAGGAAAGTTGGAGATCATTCCAGCGTGGTCCGTTTACTTTTTTGTGGCTACTTGGGTGAACAAACGGTCAAAACAGCACAAACGGGGCATTTTCGGGCCAAATCGGTGCGCTATGGCCCACGTTTAAGGGGGTGGGCTCGGGTGTCAGGGCAATCTGTGGGCCAAAAATTACTCGGGGCATGCCAGAGAGGTTAGGGATTGTCCTAGTGTAGTCCGTTTAATTTTTCGTGGCCATTTGGGTGGACAAACGGGCGAAACGGCACGAACAGGGTGTTTTCAGGCAAAATCGGTTTGCTATAGCCAATGGTTTTGGGGGTGGGCTCAGGGTTCGGGTGTGCTGTGGTTCAAAAATCTACCAGGGCGTGCCAGGGAGGTTGGAGATCATTCCTGTGTGGTCCGTTTAATTTTTCGTGGCTATTTAGATGGACAAACAGGTAAAACGGTGCGAACGAGGAATTTTCGGGCTAAATCGGTGTGCTATAGTCCACGGTTTTGTGGGTGG
>NW_025842968.1:0-2003 GCF_002878395.1 Capsicum annuum | reverse complement strand
TATGAGTTTTTAGTGATGTCTTTAGGGTTGACTAATTCCCCATCTGCGTTCATGTATTTGATAAATCGTGCGTTTAGACCCTATCTAGATTTCTTCATTATTGTGATCATTAATGACATTCTTGTTTATTCATGGAGTAGTGAGGAGTATGCGCTGCATTTGAGAGTCGTGCTCCAGACTTTGAGAGATCATATTCTTTTTTCCAAGTTTACTAAGTATGAGTTTTGGCTTGAGTAAGTGACATTACTTGGGCATGTGGTGTCTAAGGTTGAAATTATGGTAAACCCAACTAAGATTGAGGAAATTTGTGATTGGGCTAGACCTACGTCTCTGATAGAGGTCCACAGTTTTGTTGGTTTGGCTGATTATTATAGATGCTTTATTGAGGGCTTTGCGACTATTTCATCCTCTATGACTAGATTGACTCAGAAGAAAGTTCCTTTCGATAGTTTAAGGAGTATGAGTCGAGCTTTGGGAAGCATAAGTATTTTTTCACTTCAGCTCCAGTGTTAGATCTTCTTGTCAAGGGTGAGGGATTCACCGTATTTTGTGATGCTTTTGGTATTGGTCTTGTTTGTGTTTTGATGCAGCGGGGTCGTGTTATTGCCTATGCTTCTATACAGCTTAAGGTACATGAGTGCAACTATCCTACTTATGATTTAGAGTTGGTGGAGGTAGTTTTCGCGCTTAAGATATAGAGGCACTATTTGTATGGTGTGCATTGTGAGGTTTTCATCGATCATTGCAGTCTTCAGCATCTTATAACCCAGCAAGAGCTTACTGCTTGATAGCGTATATAGATGGAGATGCTTAAGGACTATGATATTTCCATCTTGTATCATCCAGGTAAGGCAAATGTGGTAGTTGATGCCTTGAGTCGCAAGGTAGTAAGTATGGGTAGCTTGGCTTGCATAGCAGTTTCTTAGAGACCTATGGTACAGGACATTTAGTCCTTAGCTGATTTGATGGTTTGTCTTGATATTTCGGATCCTACGAGGATTTTGGCTTGTGTGGAGGTGAGGTCTTCCCTATTTGAATAGGTTCATGATCATCGGTATGAGGATAACAATCTTTGCCTTCTTTGTGATCGGGTGATGATTGGTGCATCTGAGAGGTATATCATCAATTTTAAGGGTATTTTGAAATTCCAGGGCCATATTTGTGTTCCTTAGGTTGGCAATGTGATTCAGTCAAATTTACATGAGGCTCGGAGCTCTAGATTTCCATTTATCCTGGTTCAACTAAGATATATGGAGATTTAAGGCAACTTTATAGCTCGTTATCTATATTATCAGTAGGTAAAGGCCAAGCATCAACGTCCTGGTGGTTTGACTCAGAGGTTGACCATTCTTGAGAGGAAATAGGAATGAATTACTCTGGACTTCATTAGTGATTTTCCTCGTACCTCCCGTGGTTTTGATGGAATTTGGGTTATTTTGGATCATTTGACCAAGTCAGCATGTTTCATTCCTATTCAGATGACCTATAGTGCAAAGGATTAGCCCATATGTATGTTCGGGAGATAGTTCATTTGCATGTGGTGCCTATTTCTATCATTTCAGATCGTGGTTCTATGTTTATTTTGAGGTTTTGAAGGGTATTCCAGGAGGATCTAAGTACTTGAGTGGATTTATGTACAACCTTTCATCTACAGACCAATGGCCAGTCTGAGTAGACTATTCAAGCACTCGAGGATATGCTTCGAGCTTCTGTCATGGATTTTGGAGGACAGTGGGTGTAACGCCCCGGAAAACGGGTCCCGAACTTAGCTCAGATCATTTCAAAGACAATCCACAACAAAACAATTTCAGTAATATATAAATATACATCGGGAGCCATCATGCTTTCCATCTATTAAAATCAACCACGTTGTGGATTTCTTTCACACTCGAGTTCAAAACAACAACATTAAGACCAAAAGGTCAAATCATTCAAAATATCTCAAATATTCAACATCAACGTGCTTATAACACACACTTTCTAAAAAAAACACAATTTTCAAT
>NW_025842967.1:0-1536 GCF_002878395.1 Capsicum annuum | reverse complement strand
AATTTACCACATAAATCACCTAGAAAATTTTAGAACCAAAGAAAAAATACTCGTATAAAGAGAACATGGCAACAGTAATGCATAAAACGTATTCTTATATATAGCATGCTTATGCATAATGTAAATATGGTGAAACATAACTACAGTAATGTATAATGTATAAGGTAAACCTATACATAAAAAGGTAATATGAAATGTATAAGGTAAAAAATAGTAGCAGTAATCTATATACGTTTACATAACACGCCCAGTTATAAGGTGAAACAAAATTGCAAGGGAAAATCTGAAAAATGGGTTAAACCATATAAATTGCATAACACGGACAACCCTTATACATAATTCTTACACGTATAAGATTAGAATACTTCAAGCCATATACTGTCACAGCCCAAAAACGAGGGTTATGATGGCACTTGTCGCGGCGTACCTTGACAAATAAGCCTATCACCCAAACTGATGCAAAAATAGAAAAAGACAAAAATACCCTAAGGTAAGGCTTCTAGAACGAAGTCGAACTATACAAGTAATCATAACAATGCGGAAAGAACTTACCCAAAATATCAATCATGCCCAAAATCAGGTGTCAATAGTGTAAGAACTATTAATATAATCCAAGAGTCAAATTTATCAGAAAAATAACCAAAAAGAAATAATATTTGTCTTTGAATACTAATAAATACATAACTACTATAGAAAGATAGAGGTGAATTTAGGACGTATAAATGTCCAACCGCTACCTTGGAAGATAAAAAATTTGTCCGAGTCAAGCGAGCTGAGGCACACTCAAGCTAGGACCTGCACCAAAAGGGCGCAGTAGGTATGAGTATGGTTCACTTGTACTCAGTAGGTATCATAGGCTGACCAAGCAAAGTAGTAAATAAAGCATACAAAATATACACTAAGGGCACGTCACCTGCAATCAGAAAATATCCCACAACGGTAGCCCACAGCGCTTGCATTAACAGTTCTACAATATCCACATATAATGTAATAACACACTAGATAGGGATACAAATACACACAATGTCACATATAAGTAGAACAAAGAGAAACATGTATTGTCATGACCCAAATGGCCATGAGTGACACCCACCCTAATCTTTTTGTGAGAGAACCATCTAAACCGAACCACTACCCAAACACTTAGTCAATATTAGATGATATTGTTATAAAATAACAACAACAACAACAACAACAAACCCAGTGTATTCCCACTTTGTGGGGTCTGGGGGGGGTAAGATGTACGCAGTCCATACCTCTACCTCTGATGAAGTAGAAAGGCTGTTTCCGAAAGACCCCCGGCTCAAGTTATGAGATATCAAACAAACACATAGTACAGCACAGAAGCAGATGACATAACATAGATACTGCAGCCATAAGGAATATAATTATAAAATTCAACATAATAATAAATATCCAGGACTAATTATTATTAATGCAGAAATTCAAACAAACTACTTACTAAAATTCCCAAGACCCGAAAGTCATTGTACAAGAACTACTAACAAAGATCATATCTAAAGTAATATCCAAAAA
>NW_025842966.1:0-3730 GCF_002878395.1 Capsicum annuum | reverse complement strand
AAAGCAAGAAAACAAGGAAATGGAACGATAAAGTAAAAGATAGATTGACATAAACCAATAACGAGAGGATAAACAAGGGTATACCAAACCCTACACCTTCCTATCAATCACCGACAACACCAACCTCTTACGAGGACCTCACGGGAATGGACCTAAGCAACCCACGTACTCACATTCAATGTAACTCCCAACAAGTTACCATTAGACACTCTCAAGTGTATTCCAATTCATCATTCATCAACTACCTAAAAATGAAAGAAAACTAGCTATTTATAGTCATGGGCTATTTATTACACAATGGGCTCAAAAGTGACCCTAAAAGCTATTGAGCCCAAAAGTGACCCAAAGCCCAAAACAATGGAATGGATGCCCATACTCTCTCGAAGCCCAAGCTATCATCCAAATGCAGTGTCACCCATTTATTTCATGAAGGATATCACCAAATATAGGTTTTTTCCAAGCTATCCTCCATTCACGTATTTGACCTCCTAAAATGACCAAGTCTTGGATCTGTAGATGTAATCCTTCAAGCATCGATTTCAAAGGAGTGGAGTCGATTAATCTTGTATCAATAGATGATTGCAATTAGTGGTGAATTGACCTATTCCAATTATCAATCTAATATTTGAGGTAGAATAAAACATAAAATCAAGAAATGAAAAATTTAACTAAACAAAGTTTATCTCTTTGAAAATTTGCAAATGGTAGGTCATAAAATACTAATGATTAAAATTCAAAATAACTGCAATATATCAACATCATATTAAGTCAAAAACACACCATAATTTTAAAATTCTAGATATGCCTCTTGATGCAATTAATATATACGGAATCATGAACTAAACTGTAAGATCCCGCAAAATTCAAAGTCTAATTCAGCCCCTTAAAGCTCCTTAAGGGATCCAACACTTATACAATTTTAGCTAAATGTTATGGACTTAGTCTTATTTTAAGCCTCCGAACTTCAGGAATTTATTTCATGACCTTCCCGACCTTCGTTTGTCGATTTTCAAGTTGTTTCACGAAGGGGCAAGTCAATAGTACATCTTGGGTGAGTTTCGGGATTGGAATAGCATAAGGGCATGTTTGGGTTCCCAAAACAGTAACTCAAGGCGATTAGCCCGTGCTGCCCAGCTTAGTCCCCCGCTCTAAGAAGGACGCCGCCCAGGCTAGTCCCCCGCTCTAAGCAGGGCGCCAGCCTGGGTTGTCCCTCTAGGCCAATTTTCTGCAGTCCAGCCCCGAATTTTTAAGGGTTAAAAAGTCATTTTTCACCCCCTATATAGCCCAAAAATACGAGATTCAGCCATTATTAATCTAAATATACTTGATTTCTCTCAAATTCTCTCAAGAACAAGCCTTAGGGTTTCTATTGAAGATTCAATTCAAGGGATTTCACCATAAGTTTTCAAGAAGCTTTCAACTAAGGTATGTAAAGTGTTCATCCAAGGATCCCTTTCATCCTTGGAGCTCAAGAATCCAATTTCAAAATCATGAATTGTAAATTTCATGTTGTGGATTAATTATGACCATGTTTATGTTGTTGTATGATTCCCAAGTTGGAGACTTTAATATGTTCTTATGAAACTATGTTAGTATGTGGATTGAAATCTACGAAATTGAGTTGAATTATGTAATAAGGATGTATTGGTTTAATGTTCATGCCTAAGCCTAATCTTATGCATCCTATGTGTTTGATAAAATGCCTAAGAGAATAAGAATTATGCATTATGACTCAATATGACCTAAATGATAAATCTATGCTTTACCTTTATGTTCAAAATGACTCTCATTCTATTGTTGTGCATTGTAAGTGTTTGATGGAATGCTCATGAGATTAGATTGATGAAATTATGACATGTTTATATGCATTCCTATTTATGTATAAGATTATGACTATCAAGTACCTCATGAAATCCCCAATGATTGTATTATAAATTGGGGACTATGGTCATATGTTCAATAAGTGTTATGTCCTATTTACATTCTTGCTTTCGAGTCTTGGGTGTATTTAATACCCGATAATTTAGCTGTATGCCTAGAGCCAGTGTCACTTTTTAAGATACTCGCAGTCAAGCCATAATTAGTAGAATTTAGTCAGTCACATGACTCGGGAAAGCTTTGTAAACTCAGTATCAGTCCAGTCCTATTTAGTACTCAGTAATCTCAATAATCTCAGTCAGTTATCAGATCTCAGTAGGATTTAATCAGTTAACAGAACTCAGTAAACTCAGTATAGTTCAGTTCAGTTTAATCAGTTTAGTGTCTAGTCAGATGGGAGTAGGATTCAGCATCGAGTGAATCCAAGGATGGGAACTTACCAACTAGTAGAGGGTGGATTCCTAGAAGCAATCCTTGCATTCCAGAACTATGTAGCTAGTATAGGTTGAGAAATCAACACTGATAGTTGAGTGTTGATGAGGTGGATTAACACTGACAGATGAGGGTCCCACCATTCTCGTTAAAGTACCTGATAGATGAGGGTCACTTACAGCTTGTCCTTACCAGTGGCGCGGTACTGATACCCTTCAAATTGGGGTTACAGATTCGACCCTAACTCAGTTATATTATCTTATTTAGGGCATGTCAGTTAGATGACTACTTTTCATAGTCTCAGTCTCAATAATAGAACTCAGATAGTTTTACAAAATTAAGGACTGTTAGATACAGTACTCAGCTTAGTACGGAACTCAGCTAGTTCTATCAGAATCAAGACTGTCAGACACAGTCATTCAGTATCAGTTATATTAGTTATAAGTGATACATGTTATCAATAAAACTCAGTATTCAATCTTATCACGATTCCAATTACAGTTCACGTATTCATACATGTATTCTCACGCAGTCATGTTCATGTTATTCAATTAGTTAGTATTGTTCATCCATATGAACTCTTGCATTCAGTCTACCCCACTTTGCATACCAGTACATTCCCACGTACTAACGCATACTTTTCTCTTGTGCTATGGTGTTTTATACCATAGGTTCAGATGCACGAGCTCTAGAGCATCCTTAGCAATTCAGATCCAGTCAGCAGCAGTAGACTTAGCAGTGAGTCCTCATTATTCGAAGATGTTATTATTTGATTATTTCATTCTTTTAGTACTTAGCTATTTCAGTAGATGGAGTTATTTGGAGGATCGTCCCATTAACTCCTTATTCAGACAGTTAGAGGCTTTTAGACTAGATGTTTTCAGACTATAGCATGTTAGATAGTTGTTTTCAGTTTTGGTATACTTATACCTTGTTCAGATATTATTTATTTCAGTATTATTCAGTATTGAACCTTATGGAAGTTCATCCCATTATTTCGCATATTCTAGTATCATTATACAGTTATTGCAGCAAGTACCAGTCATGGGTTAGCTAGTGGTCCTTCGGAATTGTTAGCACCGTGTAGCGTCCGGGGTACCAGACTCGAGGCGTTACATAAACTAAATGAGTTAAACTTTGTGATCCAAACCGAAGGTCCGCAAATCCAACTCGATATTCCAAGTTGCTTCCTCGATTGGATAATGCCTCTACTGAATTTTCAATGATGGAATCTTCTTTAACCTTAGCTTTCGAATTTGTCTATCTAAAATAGCAATAGACTTCTCTTTAAAAGCTAAATTCTTATCTAACTAAATCATGTGAGACTTATCTTGAAGATATCTTCTCAACATGGACACGTGGAAGATAGGCAGGGGCGGAGCTAGCCTTTGACTAGGGGTCCATCTGAACCTGTTCAACA
>NW_025842965.1:0-1884 GCF_002878395.1 Capsicum annuum | reverse complement strand
CAATATGTATAAATTGTGATAACCAAGAGGTGATAAGTAAGGTAGGGGCATGATGTATAATGCTAGATCTTGTCATATAAGATGGAGACATAATACCGTTAGAGAACTACTCTTTAGTGGAATTACCACTGTTGACTATGTGAAGTCAAAGGATAATGTGTCGGATCCACTTAGAAAAGGCCTATCTAGAGAGGGAGTTGAGAGATCATCAAAGAAAATGGGTCTAAGGCCTAGGACAAGTCAGCATAGCGGTAACTTTACCTAGAAGACTGGAGATCATAAGATCTAGGTTCAAGGAGGTCAAATAAAGTTGCGATTGACAGTTCAACATTGTCAATATACTCAATCCATTCTCATGATGAAGACAATGTTTAGAGAACAAGGATAAGGCTTATGGTTTGAAGCTTTTAATGGTTTCTAAGTTTTGCAGGTTTGACCAAATAGTTTGATCTATATGACTAAACGCTTAGGAATTACCTATGTAAGGGTTAAGTGTGGAATCCGTTTTAAGGAGAATATTCATAAAGGACTATTCTCTACGTTCTCATTAAATTAGGACATGTTCATAGCAGAAATAAATAAAACTGTGAGAACCATAAATGATAAGAAGTTGGTTGTGTGATTTATGTTGTCTAGGTGTACATTAAAGTATGAAGGTTCAAAGATATAAAATCTATCGATTGATCGAGTGAATCCAATGCATGTTCAATATGGAAAGTTCAAAGAAAAACCTACTTATCAAGATGCAATTAGTCTTTGCTTGTTGATCACACACTTGTCTGTAAATGTTTTGTTAAAATAGTCACTCCCTATTCATGTGGGGGATTATTGGGTTTTTAAGAGGTGTGAATCGAAAATGAATAGGTGGTATTTTCGAAAAGACACTAAGAGAAAGGATGTAATTTGAATAGGCACATTTTTAGATTAAATGGTTATGACCTTTCTAATGGGTTGTGACTTTTTTTAAGAGTTGCATCTGAAGAGTTGCACCTTTATGAAGGGGTGCACCTTTCTGAACCATTTCTTCTCTTCATGAAGCAATGCCTTGATAGCTATAAATACCTAAATTTTTCCTTAGATAAAGACAATTTTGAGTAGAAAAACAATCTTCTTCTTCTTCTTCTAAAAAATCTCGTGTGATCATCAAATCATTGAGTGTGTTCAAAGTTTATGAAAATTTGAAGTGTCACTATTTTCAGAAAGAGAATCATTTTATCCTAGGAGGATAGATTCCATAACCTCAGGTACTTGAGGGTAATAAATTCCTTAAGGAGACACCATGTATTTGGTTGACTTGATTCTATAATTTTTAGCTTCATCTTCTTTCTTAAAGTTTATAAACACTTTATTTTGATTGATCATTTGATTATTCATTTGAACTTGTGTTTGAAGTTGTTGTAACTTCATTGTAGTTCTTGAAAGTTGTTCTTGAACTTAGTATTGATGTTTGGGTTAAAAATATACATATTTTTTTACTCGAAACAACAGGAATCAGACAATGAATTAAGCCTTGATGAAAGTGGTCAAGGGAACTCAAGGGAACACTTTGATTGAGGTATATGTTTAACATTGTGTTCAAGAACTCCAACTAGCTAGTACTCTAGCACATTTTCTTGTCTATGTAGTTTTCAAAGTGAAACTAGGATTTCCCCAAAACACTTCAGTAGGACTTCAAACAACAAAGTAAGCCCCCATGAAGTGGTCAAGGGAACTCTCGGGAACACCTAGAAAGATTTATACCAGAACCATTGTATTCTTTATCTCCAGCTAGCACGCTTGCACTTCTACTTATTGGTGTAATTTTCATAGTGAGCCCAGGAGTTCTACCAAATACTTCAGCAGGACTTCACACAACGAAGTAAGACCTCATGAATTGGTGAAGTA
>NW_025842964.1:0-1440 GCF_002878395.1 Capsicum annuum | reverse complement strand
ATGCCAGCGAGGATGAGGATCATCCTAGTATGGTTTGTTGAAATTTTCATGTCCATTTGTGTAGACAAACGGGTGAAACGGCGTGAATGGGGCATTTTAGGATAAATCGATGTGCCATAGCCCATTATTTCAGGGGTGGAATCGAGGTCCGAACGTTCTATAGGCCAAAAATTGATTGGGGTATGCCAAGGAGATTGGGGATCATCCCAGTATGGTCCATTTAATTTTTTGTGGCCATTTGGGTGGACAAACAGGCAAAATGGAGCAAACGAGGCATTTTTGGGCCAAATCGGTGCACTATAACCCACTATTTTGAGGGTGGACCCGGGGTTTAGGTGTGCTGTGGGCGAAAAATTGACCCGCGCATGTTAGGGAGGTTGGGGATCGTCTGAATGTGGTTCATTTAAATTTTTATAGCCATTTGGGTGGACAAACGGGTGAAACGGTGCAAATGGGGCATTTTCGGACCAAATCGGTGTACTATAGCCCATGGTTTTGGTGGTAGGCTAGGATTAAAGGCATGTTATGAGCCAAAAATTGATAGAGGCATGCCAGGGAGGTCGGGATCATTCCAGTATAGTTCGTTTAATATTTATGGCTATTTGTCTAGACAAACAGGTGAAACGGCGCAAACGGGGCATCATATGGCCAAATCGATGTGCTAGAGCACACGGTTTTGAGGGTGGGCTCAAGGTTCGGGCGTGCTATGGGCTAAAAATTGATCGAGCCATGTCAAGGAGACCGAGGATCATCCCAGTAGGGTTTTTTTAAATCTCATGACCATTTGGGTGGACATACGGGCGAAACGGCACGAACGGGGCATTTTCATGCCAAATCAGTGTGCTATACCGTACAATTTCGGGGTTGGGCCTGGGGTCCGGACGTGCTGTTAGCTAAATATTGGTCAGAGCCCGCCAGGGAGGATGTGGATCATCCCAGTATGATCCGTTTAAATTTTTGTGCTTATTTAGGTTGAAATTCATTCAAAACAGCACGAACGAGGCATTTTCGAGCCAAATCAATATGGTATAGCCCACGGTTTCAAGGGTGGGCCCAGGGTTCAGGCGTGCTGTGAGCCAAAAATAGATTGGCGCATGCCAGGGAGGTTGAGAATCATCTTAGTCAAGACTGTTTAAATTTTTGTGGCTATTTGGGTGGACAAACGGGCAAAACGGCGTGAATGGGGCATTTTAAGGAGAAATAGGTGTGCTATAGCCCACGATTTTGGGGGTGGGCATGGGGTCCTAGCATGCTGTTGGTTGAAAATTAATCAGGGTATTCCAGGGAGGTTGGGATCATCCAAGTGTGGCCTGTTTAAATTTTCATGCCCATTTGGGTGGAAAAACGTGCGAAATGGTAGGAATGGGATATTTTCGAAACAAATCGATGTGCAGTAGCCCACAATTTGGGGGTGGTCTCGGGATTTGAGTGTGCTGTGGG
>NW_025842963.1:0-1037 GCF_002878395.1 Capsicum annuum | reverse complement strand
CACGAGTTTATGAATTAAATGAAACTAAAAATTACACAAATACACAACTTATGTTTTTAATATTATAAAAAATCCAACTCCCTAAATATATTACAAAAATCCCATTTATACATAGAGTGTTATGTATATGTCGGCTATATTATGTGTATTAATAGGGGGTCAAACCCATCGGTAGTCTCCTAAACTTGGCACAAACTTTCACTTAGGCACCTCAAGTAGCCATAAAGTGTGTCACTTTGACACCTTTCAACATCAGCACCGGTGAGTGCGTTTCACTCGCTGCCAACGTGAAAAAAACGATCAATTAATTTGTGCCAACTTATTTAAATTGCCACATCATTATATACACCTATAATTTAAATAAAAAATATTAATAACCTATATACACCTATAAAAAAATATTATTTTTATAAAATAATTTTTATAAAATTAATTTAAATAAAAAATATTAATAACCCCACCCCCACCTTATATCATCTTCCTAACCACCACACCCCGTATCATCTTCATCAACCCACCCCACCCCCTAAATCTCTTGCCACCCTACCTTCCCCTGCCACCACAAACGTCTACCCCCGCCACCCCCACCCCCAACGTTTTCTTTTTCCCTTTTCTATTCATATATTTTTCTTTCATTTTCTTCCATACCGCCGCTATCAAATTCCACTACCACCATAGCATCACAATCACTAAACTCCACAATCTCCATTAATGAAGGTTGAATTCTCCATTAATGGAGGTTGAATTTTTCAATCCATCATTTTGCTCATTCTTTATAGAAGTTTCTGGAAGCTTGAATTCTTTGAATGATTTGGAATATGTAAATGATTTACTTATCTTTTTGAAGAAAGAAACAAACACACTGTGACATTTTTGAATTCGTTTTAATTTTTTTTCTGGATTGTCTTTTTTGTTTATGTGAAATTGTCAAAGAGAGTGTGAAGGAGAGAGAATAGAGGAGAAGAGTGGAGTGGGGTGGGGTGGGGGGCTGTCAAATAGAGAAGAGGACTTGGGGTGGGGGGTGTCGGGGAGATGGG
>NW_025842962.1:0-3444 GCF_002878395.1 Capsicum annuum | reverse complement strand
ATTTTATTCAAAAAATTGTGTTTAACTATTATCCATGTTGTTTAATTGTTAGGTTTTGAATATAGGATTAGGGAATTCGAATGGTTATTACATGAATTGTTTTCCCATAGTTTGATTATGATATTCTTTGTTTAAACTATGGTTTTTGGATTGGATAAATGTATGGGTGTGGGAATGGGGAAGGAAACATGGGTTTTCCCAAAATTTATGATTTAATAGTTGAATTGTCTTTAACCTCAACCCAATCTGTGAAACTAGTTTTGAAACATGGATTTATACATAATCTACTTCACTACTGAAAAAATTCAATGCATAAAATGTTAATGGAACATAAATTTATTTTGAAAGGCCATCGTGTCCATGGATTTGTTTTAAACTGGAAACCTTCAAATTGATTTAGCTAATTATTTTTAAAATGGCATTATGGAAGTGGATTACAAGCTTAAAATTTATTCCATATGATGATAAAAATGGTAAATACCTAATTAAAAAAATTCTTGGATGATATATTGGAATATGTGTAAATAGTTTTAATTTGGCCTTCAAGAGGTTTGTATAGATTATCATGAAAGGTAGAGGTCCGAGGAGACTAATGCTGGAAACCACATTTGCTAAGGTTGGGGTATTTATGATTGTGTGCATAGTTCACACTATATAAAATTTGAAATGGTTGGGGTCATTCATTTTCTAGCCCCTCCAAAGATTTTCCTAGTTTGTGCGGCTAACATATTCTGGGGCCCTTTTGATAGGGGAGCTAAACTCATATAGCCCGTGGGTTCCCTTAGTATTGCTAGATCTACATAGTCAAGGATAATGGTTTTAAATCTCATGCTTCAACTCGGTACCCTATCCTATCATCTTATATTTATATGTAAGTGAATATGCACATAGAGTTTTATTTGTTTTGACATGTCATTATTTTATCCCTTCCCTAACATGCAGGCTATTGCTCACCCTACTAACATCCTCAGTCTCTATATTATTTTATTATATAGGGGCCTAGGGGTTTTTTATTAGCTTGTTCAGTGTTAGATGATCCAAGACAAGCCTCCAACATACAAAAATATTTACTATTTCCTAGGTTTCTTTTTATATTATGGGAATTAGAGATTTTCATAGTAATGGTCATGTTCATGTCCCAACTTAGGCTGATACTCGATATTTAGAGAATTTTATGGGCAAATGTATGGGTTGGATGTTGGTTGTTGTCTTGCAATATGAGTTATCTATTCATATTATCTTTATTGTTATGTTTTAGTTACTTCTACTATTACCCTTATTGTGGTTGGATATTTAGGCTAAAGGGATAGTCTTTTATCCATGGTGGACTTGAGATACCCATCACGACTTGACCCTGACCTGGGTTGTGACATGCTTGGTATAAGAGCATAGGTTCAAGGTCATTCGGTGTCCACAAAGATGTGTCTAGTAGAGTCCTTTTTATGTGTGTTCACTACACCACGCTTATAAGGAGGATGCTACAATACATATAGGAATATATCCATATCTTATGTTCTATTTTGGGCTATAAATTAGTTTCATGAACTTTTCTAACTCCCATCTTTCTCACATTTTAGAACATGCCTCCCTAAAGATCTAATTTTCATAGAAACACTACTGGACCCTCAGTCCTACCTGAGGAAAATATGGATGGAACACTCCCTATCTATGAATTGCAGGCTTGATCTAACATCCCTTCTCCCGATTGCATATCCCTATGTGGAGTTCAACCTATCCCTATTATTCCTTTTTGGGTTTTTTATACTTGTGATTCTTATGATCAGCTGCCTCAGGAGACATCTTAAATGCACAGCTCTTTCAGTCCATTCATTTACTTACATAGTTAGTGATGTCTTAGTCATGCCAGTCAAATTTTTTTGGTTCTGTTTCTCCTTCAATTAAGGTCACTTGAGTTGGCCAGTGTATGAGGCTGGTTCCCTCAACCTTTATAGACTCTAAGGTTGGGGAGGATCCTCAGGGGTGTATGGATGTATTAGAGAAGACTTTCATGGTTATTCATACTACTAATGTAGCAGGTGTGGAGTTGTTGCATATCAGCTAACAGATGTAGTTTATCAATGGTATGGCGAGTTAAGAAGTTGAGGGAGTGATGATGCTAAGTCAGCCGAGTGAGAAGAGTTCATGGGACTTTCTTGGTCATTTATTTTCTCATAAGCTGAGGGATGATAGGTTAAAGGAGTTTGTGAATTAAAAGTAGGCAAGATGAGTCTGAAAGAGTATACCATGAAATTTCAATAGTTGTCTCATTATGCAACAGATTTGGTGTCTAACAAGAGATATAGGATGCGGAAATTTGTCGTTGCATTATCCCATGACTTGGTATTAGAGTGCAAGGCTACAATGTTTAATAACATTACAGATATCTCCACACTTGTCGTTTATATGCATGCAGTAGGTAGAGGAATAAGAAAAAAAGATCGAAAGAGATGGGAAAGAGGCCGAATAAGAAGTTCTAGTGTTCAAAGTTGTGTGCAGGATAGCATAACAGTGGGAGAGGTGGTAGACAATGGATCAAGAATGAGACTTGGGGAAATTTTGGTTCATATTCTTCAGCTAGTTTCCCTTATCCTAAGTTATTAGGAAATCATCATTTTCTAGCTAGTAGTGATTCTAGGGCATAGGGTTCCCAGCCTCAGCCTAAAGGGGTTTATTCATCCCCACCTTATTATCCTTATAGATACTACAGGAAGCTTCACCATGGTTATTGTAATAAGGGAACGAACTAGTTTTTCCATCATGGACAGCTAGGACATATGAAAAGGAATTTTCCTGCAGCTAAGGTAGCCACTAGGGTTAATATTATTCCGATTAATTCTTTGTCTCATGCACCAAAGGCTGCTATTTTGGGTACTAACATCGGTCAAAATTTTCTTTATGCTCTAGCCGCTCATCACCAATCTGAGGCATCCCCACAGGTTAACAGGTTATCACAGATACATTACAACTCATCTCTCGTGATATGTACAGTTCACTTGTTTTGAAATGTACCCTTTCTTGTTTAACCCCTTATATGGCTGCGCAATTTGGTTTAGTTCCTGAGAATATTATCGACCCTTTTGCTATGTCTACTCTGGTGGTTGACCCTATTATTGCAAGGAAGGTCTATAGGGGTAGTGTAGTTTCTGTGCTTCGTAGGGCGACATTGGTTGACCAGATAGAGCTATATATAGTAGATTTTGAAGTGATCTTATGGATGGATTATCTTTAGATAGTCTATGCTTCTCTAGATTGTAGAACTGGAAAGGTCAGTTTCTAATTTCCTAATAAATCGGTGGTCAAATGGGAAGGAAGTTCTTTAGTAAAAAAATGGAGGTTTATTTCTTATCATAGAGCCTGGAATTTGATTTAAAAAGGGTGTCTTCAAGGATTCGAATTCAGGGGGTCCTTCTTTACAGTCTGTCCCTGTGGTAAATGAATTTCCGA
>NW_025842961.1:0-1208 GCF_002878395.1 Capsicum annuum | reverse complement strand
TCAAAATACCGAAAAAGCGAAAAAAAAGAGAGTTTTGTTTGCCTTTTCCAACTTATTTGTCAAAAAAAATAAAAAATGCCAAAAAGATTTTTCTTCATAATTGGTGTTGTTAGTGTCTAGCTGAAAATCCAAAAGTTTTTTAGTGTCTGTTAAGTTAGGGCCAATTTATTAGTAAATCGTTAATTGTCCAATCTGTTTGAACTACGCATACCTGATTCCCTTCCCTCGAGTTGGGATACGTAGGCAACCCTCAGTGGGTCTGGTAATTTTTTGTGTCGGCCTTGGTCTTAGTATTAGCCTAGGTCTCTCGTCCCGTAATCTAGAGTGATTTGCTAAGTAGACTGATTTTTCTCAGTACTTCTGTTCGGCAAATTGGAGTCATGAATGTGGTCTGTCCCATCGACATATATTGGCGTCAAAAAATCCCAAGGGTTGGGAATCTTCTACTCCTATCGAATTTTTAAGATAATGTCTTGTGTGTTATTATAGGATGGATTTATCCACCAAGTCTAGAGTTCTGATGGTTGTCAAAGTGCCCAAAAAGTTAATCAGATGGTGGGAAATATTTAACTATGTTGATCAGCAGGAACTGGTTAAAATATTAGGTGACCTCACGGAACTTCTGCATGTTACCCCTCGTCCAGATTTAATAGAGGCTTTTTTGACCTTTTGGGATCCGAGTGGTTTGGTATTCAGATTTGAGGAATGTGAAATGACTCCTACTTTGGCAGAATTATCCGGTTTGTTGCATTTGCCCTATATCGTGAAGGATATGATCCGAGCATAAAATCATACTGGTGTGAGATTTTTTGCAGTCTTATGGTTTAAAAAGTAAGGGTATCCGTTTGGGTTGTTTAAGTGACTCGTGGGTTTCCCTAGATTTTTTGTTCACTAGATTCGGGCCCTCGGAAGGTTTTGATTGCTTTTGGGATGAATTTCATATGACTAAGGAGAAGTGAGAGAAAAAGCATCTTGAAATCTTCACCCTCGCTTTGTTAGGTACTTTAGTGTTTCCACTAGAAGAAAGACGTATTAATACCCGTTTGCAATCTGTGGTGATGGCCCTATTTCATAAGGATCAAAATGACAAGGGCATTAATCAAAAGGGCAGGTTCACTCTCATACCCACGATCTTAACAGAAATATATAAAGCTTTAATTGAAGTGAAGGGGGGAAGGAGATTTTTTTAGGGTAGTAACCTGATATTG
>NW_025842960.1:0-2021 GCF_002878395.1 Capsicum annuum | reverse complement strand
TGGCATCATCAAAAAATTATTTTTAATGCAATAATAGACTAGCCAAAGTGATTTGTTATGCTATTCATGGCCACTGGGGCTATCATCAAAACAATCAGACAAAGATTTTAGCCAACATAGTAATGTATTAAAGAGAGTAAAAATATGATTCAATTTAACAAAGATAACCATTCCATTTAACTGATAAATCATGTTCCATATTAAACTTAAGCTAGTACTGAACAAAGCAAAACAACTAAGCATTAATAAAAAAAGAATACAGTATAAAAGTGGGACATTGCTAAGGATACACATAGTGAGGAGCTGATGAGGATGGTGGAACATGTGATATCAACTATGCCAATTAACGAAGGACTTCAACATTTTCATCCTTCTATCAATCAAGGTCAAGCTTCAAAGTCATGATCCTAGCCTTAAGGAATTCTTATTTCACTTCATGACTGTCTTGTGCAACTTCTAGTTCAGATTTTTTTCAGCTAAATCATTTTTTTATTATCAATTATTTTTTCAAATGAGTGTTAGCCCTCCTTATTAAAACAGGTAAAGCAGCATGATTCATTTGTTCAAGAATATTCATTGTTGTTTTATAAGTCAAACCTGAACAAGGACTGAGACATTCCCAAAAAATAGCCAATTAGGAACTAAAAGAGAGAGCATGTCCTTTTTTATTCTTCAGAAACATGCTGCATGTGATTGATGATCAAGTCTGGCAAATTCATGATACAAAAACTGATATTTTGGTTGAGAGAGAAGAAGGAATTTCTGGTGTAGAATTAACACATTTGTGCATAAACATTTGGGGAGAGTCAAAGAAAATTTTATCAACCAATTTTTCAGCATCATTGGACAAGGGGAGGATGAAGTGTGAGGAATGGAACAGGTGTAGTCAACTGTTTCAACTTAGAAAACCTATGCTTATGTCAGTGTAGAGCATACCTGATAAGAAGAACTTTCTGGTCACAATTGCTTGCTTGTACCTATTTTCTGTACAATCTAATACAAAATTAGGTTAGAAGAGTCAAAAATCTAGAATTGGGACACACAACTAAATATGCAAGACTAAATCGAATAACATTTTAGCTAATAAGATTAAAAAGAAAAATGATTATTCTAGTCAATCATTGAGGGGAGTTCATGCATTTTAATCATCCCCAAATCTAACCTATTCCTTTCAAAATGCTCTCTACTTAGTGCAATTGGTGCTTCTCTAGTCATTTAAGTAACCCACATAGTCAACATTTTTATAGCCTTCAAGAGTGAAATTACTTTCATTTGAATACCATAGTCTCAAGCCATTTATTTTCATGAGATATCTCAAGATTCTTGTGATAACACCAATTCTTATGAATTACCACCAAAATTATCATCAGCTTATGTTGGTGTTATTGATGCATCAATTTATTGATTTGTTGTTCTCCCTGTCAATATGCTCTCAGTCTGTACAATAATAGAAACAGGTGGTACAACATGTTCGTATGCATGCTCATCAGTTTCGCTGTCATTTTCTTTAAATCTCCCTTGCTTCCCCCTTACACGAGCACTCCAAATTTGACCATCTTTAAAAAGTCTTTTGTGTTAGTTCTCTTAATCTTTTTAGATCTAGTAATGGTGTTTTTTTACCATATCCAAAAGATCCATTCCCTCTTTAAATGTGGTAAGTGAAAGGAACTTTATTTGCTTTCAGTCTTATGCCTTGAGCAAGCTCTATCCATATACTAATTTTTCTTGCCTCCTTTCACTCTCACCTGCAAAACAAATTAGGGGTTAACTTTAAGAATCCAGGCAAGCTTGGGTCCTTTCTTATGAGAAAAAGAATGTATGAGGTTCCTTCTAGTCCATCGATGCAACAGGTTATGTGACCTATTTCTCTGACTAGTTTTAACCTTCTTATTAAATTGTGCTAACATAGAACTAGATTCTTTTCTAGACTTATGCTTCTTCATTTGCTTTATGCTGCAACTGGACATTCAGTGATTGGATGCCCCAGGTTACCACAAATATAACACAAATCTTTAATAGCA
>NW_025842959.1:0-1383 GCF_002878395.1 Capsicum annuum | reverse complement strand
ACTTATTTTTCTAGAAAACGTTTTTCCTCCATATCGAACATACCCTAAAAAAGTATTTTCAAGGTCAAAGATTAATTTTCTAAAATGTATTTTTACTCTTTAGCTAAACACAAAAATGTATTTTCTGAAAATACTTTTTTCATTCACCAATAACCAAACACTAGAAAACATTTTTCAAAAAATATTTTTCATCCACCAACCAAACATAAAAAAATAAGTAAGAAACTTGTTTTCCAAAAAAACATTTTCTAGAAAAATATTTTTCATGGAAAATATTTTCCTTCATACCAAACACACCCTGTGTCTATAAGAACGTATATAAAACTACACTTTTAACAATCTTTTTAGTTATATATAAACCCTTAATCTTTCGAAAATAATTCATCTACCTCTCCGGGATACTGATAAAACTTGTGTACACTTTATCCTCCCCAGATTTCACTTGTGACATTACATTGGATATGTTATGTTATTGTTGTATATACAAACCCTTTCAGTCCTGGCTCTATCAATAAATTAAATTTATTATCCCTATTAATTAATTATGCTAACTTACATCAAGTGATTTACTGTTTTATTGCAAATTCACATTTAAGTTAGTACTAATTCTTAATATCAAACTTGATCCTTGTCTGTGTGTGACAAATAAGTTCAGTGGAACTAACCTAATCTTCTTAATTAGTTTTAGCATAAAATTACCTATAGGGTTCTCATTCCAATGAGAAAGTTAAAAGTACTGAAAAGTGAAAAGAAAATTCTACTCCTAGCAATGAGCGAACTTCCCCGAGAACACCATAACCTCCCCGAACCACCGGATAAAACTGATAACCAAATGGCTATCGACTCTACTAACAAAGTATCATACAAGGATATGGTGAAAGGAAACAATCACACTTCCATGGATTACTCCTTCTCTTGCCAGTTAGGCTCACTCCAAGAACCACCAAAAGATACAAATGGGCAAATAACACTCTCCACGGAAGATAGGCAAAGGATCTACGAACCATGGAGATTCTCAGTCCTCATCAAAGCGGCGGGTAGAAAATTCAACCACCAATATCTTAAGACTAAATTGACTGACATATGGAAGATTCAGGAAAGCTTTGCTCTTATAGATCTGGGTAAAGAATTCTTTACAGTGAAGTTCGCTAGTGAAGAATACCAAAAAAGAGCTCTACAACAAGGTCCCTGGTTCATTGCAGGTTCCTACCTTTTCGTGTGAATTTGGGAGCCCAATTTCATACCAATAGAATCAAGAATTCAAAGTACTGCAATCTAGATTCGTCTGCCCCATATGCCTACGGAATTCTACGACTTGGGAATTTTAGAACTCATAGGAAAAATGCTTGGAACTCTGGTCAAAGTTGATGCATGCACATCCTC
>NW_025842958.1:0-33237 GCF_002878395.1 Capsicum annuum | reverse complement strand
AACCCTCACGGGAACCATAAGGTGATGGTAAGTTGAGAGAGATAAAAATGAGAGAGTCTTATCGGTGAAAACCCTCACGGGCACCGTAAAATGACTGGTGAGCTGAGAGTAATGAAATGACAGTCTCATTAGTGAAAAATCCTTACAGACACCATAAGGCAATGGTGAGCTGAGGAAAAGAAAATGAGAGCAGCTTGTTGGCAAAAACCCTTCAAGGCACCACTAGCTGAATGAGGTCTTAAATGCAATTGACCTAAGGAACCAACTCAGTTTCAAGGCCATTAACTCAGCAACAATTAGTAGAAAGTTTGGATGAAAACATCAGGCAGCTTAATCCAAAATGAATGGCATAATCATTAGAGTTGACTGTTATTTTTAGATAATTTTTTTGTTTCTTTGTTTCAAAAGGGGACATTCATTGTCTTTTCTTTCTTCTCTTTATTTTTGTTTTATCTTTCTTGAGTCAGTTATTCCAATAAAAAATCATTATTATTTGTTTCTTCTCTTGTCTTTGAGTCAAGTCCGAATCAAAAACAAGTGAAAAAAGATTCCAAAACTGGCTACTAGCTTCTTTAATTGCATAAATCAAGACAATAGCCAGAACATGAAAGAGACATGATTGTTAGCCAAAAAAGAACATGCAGAAAGTTTTATCAACAGACAAGTCTAGAAACCCATGGAGATACCAAGGCGCAAAGAGCTTATATGAGAAACATGGCAAAGCAGAAATACTGTGTTTGTTTCAGAGTCACTCTTAATAACCTGAGTTTAGGTCAATGATGCAGCAAGTCAATGATGCATGCTAACGGTTGGAAGCAAGGTTAAATGTGATGAGGTCAAGAGTGATCGCCGCAAAAGCTAAAGCCACAAACCAGTCACCATGTTTTTAAACTCACAAGTTTTCTTTGATGAAACAGAAAACATATTACCTTCAAAGCAAGGACTTCAAAGCATAAACATCAAGGGCTGCAATGCGTCAGTTTTACAAATCCAGGAAGCAATGTTGCTGAACAAGTTTGCTAATTAAGTCATGGTAAAATTCACATCCTATATCCCTTGGAGACACACTTTCTTGTCCAGGGATTTTAGTTTTCATTTGCTCAGTGATACACTTCTTAAATTGAACCTTCACTTCTAGAAGACGTACTTACTAGTCGAGTCATTACCCTTGACTCTTAGAAGACGTATCTCCTAGATGAGTCATTCCCCTTTGACCCTTAGAAGACGTACCTTTTAGTCGAGTCATCTCTCTTGATTTCTATAAGACGTACCTTTTAATCGAGTCAATCCCCTTGATTCTTATAAGACGTATCTTTTAGTCGAGTCATGCCCTTTGATTCCTATAAGACATACCTTTTAATCGAGTCATTCCACTTGATTCCTATAAGACGTACCTTTTAGTCAAGTCATCCCCCTTGATTCCTAGAAAATGAACTTCTTAGTTGAGTCATTCCCTTTGATTCCTAAAAAATGCACTTTCTAGTCTAATCATTTCAATTAACTCATAGAAGATGCATTTCTTTATATGGGATAATTTTCTTTTTAGTTTTGATGTGATTTAAGGAGCCCGCCTGAAGAATAGGGCGAATAAATGAAAAGTCAAGCAACAAGGTGAAGAAATCGAAAGTCAACAGATTGAAAAATAGCAAGTCAGGAACCCGCCTGAAGAACAGGGTGAAGAAATTAAAAACCAAGCAACAAGTGATGAAATTGCAAGTCGGGAGCTCACCCAAAAAATAGAGTGATGAAATTGCAATTCAGGAGCCCGCCTGAAGAATAGGGTGAAGAAATTGCAAGTCAGGAGCCCGCCTGAAGAATAGAGTGATGAAACTCAAGTCAAGAGTCCAAAAGAAGGTGCATAGTTAGGATTTTTGTAATTTAATTTATGTTTTAACTTATAATTTTTATTTTTGATGTAATGACAGAGCCACGGATCAGAACCTCGAAGGGACTTCACTCGACTCTCCAACTCGATATAGTCCCTCTCCTTTTAGTCCTTGGGAATATCTGTGACTTTATTCCCTCATAACTAGGGATGAGTATGATGTCCAAAGTCAAGACTTGGTTTCCCTCCTTCCTTCTGTTTCATTCTTTTTTAATAATGGTCTGGACAAATTTTGTCTAATTGTCTACTTCTTTATCTGAAAATACTCCATGTTTACATTCAAAAGGGGCATGTTGTAGACACTTAATTTTGTCCCTCTCAAGTTCAATTTTATTCATTTTTAGGTCATCTTACCACACATCCTCATCCATGTGATTATACCCCACAAAAATACAAAAAATAACAAAATTCAATAAATCCCTAACAAATTAAATCTCTAAGATTCCCTTATCCTAACAAACCTTATCCTAATCAACTCACCCACCTGACCTCCACACCTCTCCACTACCCCACCTACCCCACTCACCCCCCTCACATTTTTATTCTTTTTAACCAAATACACAACACACAGTTACCACCACAGGGGTCCACGGGATATTTTTTTTCTTCTTCTTTCTTTCCAAATTAATAAAGGGGAATGAGCACCTCCATTTTTTTGGACAGATTCACCTTACCATCACATACGTACTCCAATTTTTTGTGACAGCAGAGTACAAACACCCACACGAAAAAACACACACCCACACACACATATCTCGAACACTCACTGAAAACCATACACGAATACACAACCACCTCAATTCCTCAACGGTACACTTACACGCACTGGAAAAGCAGAGAAAATCAATCAAAAATGATGAGAAAAGTAGGAAAATTAGAGAGAAATGGTGAAATTGAAAGAAAGAGGGTGAGGAATAGGGACGATTTGATCCATTTCGGCGAGTTTCTCACCAGAAACTTGCCGGATTTGTCATAAAAAAACCTTGTCATCGCCATCCGATATTGTTTCTGACGAAACCCACCGAAAAACAGTGTTGTTAGCTTTGTTCCAACCCTTTTTTTGTCTGTTTTTGCCACTGTCAGCTCATTGGAGCTTGGATTACACGGATTTGAGTATTTGACGTGATTTCTGTTTTAGGGTCGCTGCGGTCTTCATATTGGTTTTGGGATTTAGGTTCGGTCTGTCTCAATTGGATCATCGTGGTCGGTTCCAGGTTTTAATTTTAGTGATACCGAGTTTGGAGTTGAACCGCTGTTGAGGTTTGAATCAAAGGTTTTGGATGCAGAGAACCCAAAATTTAATCGAAATAATACATCAATTTTAAAAGAGGCATTGAGGTCCGATTCTATCTTCTCTTCCTTTAATTTTTACGTGAATATGAATGATTTGTTGTTTGAGCATGTTTGAATCTTGATGGTGTCTTGATTGATGTTGGATTTGAAAGTGGAAACTTGAATTGGTAGTCGAAGAATTGATTAATTATTTTGTGAATGGATGCGGGAAGGAATTGGTCTCGATAAAAGTAAATTTGGATAAATCTTCATTCATTGATGATATTGAACGTGATAGAATCATAATAGGTCGAGCCGGGTAGGCAAATAGTAGGTTTGGGTAGGCAAATTTAGAACTTGTGGATTGTTGAATGTTAAAAAATGTTTGTTGAATGGTTTTATTTTATAAATTTGGATCAATTGTATTTATTTGGCCGGGGAATGTCCCAAAGAAAGTTGTATTTATTTACTGGATAATGCCCCGACGTATCATGTCTTCGAAGGAGATTTAGAACTTGTGGATTGTTGAATGTTAAAAAATGTTTGTTGAATGGTTTTATTTTATAAATTTGGATCAATTGTATTTATTTTGCCGGAGAATGCCCCGAAGGAAGTTGTATTTATTCACCGAAAAATACCCCGACGTATCATGTCTTCGAAGGAGGTTCGTGATCAAGGCCCGAGGCATCGGGTAAGCATTGGAGCGTAGTGTATGATTAGTGTATGTTTACATTTCCTCATTTTTCTATTTTGGGACTGTATAATTAAACTGGACACCATATTTTAAATTTATTTTATTTTGTATGTTTGATTGATTGTTTTATGTGTCTTGTGTGGTTTATACATTCTTAATGTTAAATTAGCCGATTTTCTCTACCAAGCGACCGTGGTCGAACCACGGGATCGAGGGATGCCTAACACCGTCCCCTCGGTCAACAGAATTCCTTAGCCAGAATCTCTGTTCGCGGATCAGTTTTAAAGAGTCAAAACCGTTTTGAAAAAGAATATCTAAGGGTGACTTGGCACGTCCGATTTATGCCAAGTGGCGACTCTGAGTTTTGAATATAAAAGGTCCTTTTCAAAACAAATTTTCATCTTTTGTCACTTTGATAATAAAAACTCTTTCAAACTTTAAATCAAATCTTTTTTGGTTAAAAAAGGGGTGTGACACAATGTTTGGATGATTACATGATTTTTTGTCGTTACATAATGTCATACATCAACAATTTGAAGGATAAAACTACAAGAAAAATTGGTAAGGGGTAGAGCTACTATAATAAGGTAGGGTAGAAGATAAAATAAGATTATTAAATAATAAGTAAAGACAAAATGAGGAGGAAAAAAGGTAACCACGCGATCACGCCAAATTGGTCATTACATAAAATTGGACTTTTCATCATTACCTAATCAAAATAAATAATCTATTTAAAAACACCACAATACGATACAATAGGTAACAACCATTCCAAACAAGTGACACTTTGAAGATACATTGATATCTTATGGAAGATTAGAAGATCTTTCAATGTCGGATCAAAAGTAAATTCAAAGGAAAATATAAGAACTGTTAATGTGTTAGGACTGCCAAAAAGTCGTCGTCCCAGAAAAAAATTGTGTGGTAGAGAAGGATAGTATTGAAGGGTTGGGGTGGATTGCTCCTCAACTCAGGGACCAGTTCCCATATGAACACAACAAGCAAAAATAATAGAGTACAAGCTGTAAAAATACGTGGAAAGATAAATGAAAAGACGCAAGAGTTTTACGTGGCTGGAACAATCACAGGCTTAGTAAGAAATCTCTATAACATGTAATACCATACATCAAGGTTAGGCCATCTTGTGGACTGTTTGAAACAACACAATTTTAAAGGCAAAAGGAGAAACATACACAACCTTAAACTGAGATGGTACTTTTTTGTTAGCTTTTTTGTGCAATCAGGGAATGCTAGAGACAATAGGGTGATTGCACAACCTGTTATTACCCGATGCACTTGCTTAGTGCATAGCTTCATAAAATTTCTAAATACTTATAAAACAAAACTTTTCTTACATATCAAGTGTTTTATGTTCTTTCGTTATACATTTTATATTACTTTTTTTTCTTAAAAGCTTCTCATATGTCGCTTTTCGGAATTGCAATAACCTCATTTACGAAATGAGGTTAATCTTTTTATATGTAAATATTCTAAAAAGGTTAATCAAATACAATTCGAATAAAAATTTAGCTAATAATATATGTCGTATATGAATGAAGCTGAAATTTTTATAATTTTACAAGTACATTATTATAAAAAAAAATATCTATAAAATTAATTATTAATATATTTTTTATGACCGCGGGAAGCACAGCACAATTCCCTAGTCTATATATAATGATTATGAAAAAACATACATCATTTTTTATATATTTTAACTTAACGATCTCAGAAATCACACCTTTTATTTCTTTATTAATAATAACCATCGGCATAACTTCCATTTTTTTTCCAGGTCCACAACTTCTAAAAAAATTGTGTATAGATTTATTTTATATCTCTCTTTATTTTAGAAAAAAAATCGCTCATTCTTTTAATTTAACTTATTGTAAGAATATTCACACAAAAAAAAATCCTACTCCAAGAATAAATATCTCAATAACTGTAAAAATTTATTGTGGCAATAAGTTTCTTAAGTGTTTCTTATCATTTCAATTTATTATTGTAAAACTTAAAATTCGCAATATTCATTATTCCAACCTTTAATATTCATTTGTTGAAGAATCTACATATTAAAATGGATCCCTAAACTTTATATTGCCTTATAAGTAATTTCATTGAGAATGAAATGCAAAACAAAAGCAGAAGAATACATCTCTAGCGTTCTAACATATACTATTAGGGGTCATTTGGTTTGAAAATAAGTTATGTTGGGATTAGTTATACTGGGATTAATTATACCAAGACTAATTATTCTGGTGTTATTTTTTTATGGTTGTTTGATTTGTAGTATTAAAAATAATATGCATTATATTTTTGTTAAGAATTGATTGTTTGTTTACAAAAATACCCTTTACTTAAATATATATATATATATATGTAAGATGCAACAACACCCTAAAAATTTAAACTTTAAATACTACCTTCCTTCACTCATATTCGTTCTTGTTTTCTTTTCGGAGTGCATCATGCATGATTTACTCATTTGTCTGCAGGACTTGTGTAACACAGCAAGCAACGATGGTTCCTTTTTTAGTCGCAGGTAAAAATACGCATCATTTATTGAAATACTTCAAAAATAAATGAGTTTTCCTTGGCGAATTATTTATGAAGGATGTTAACTGAATGCGGGGGAAAGAAATTGATGTACAAAGCGGAGGTTTTTGCTTGGTTCCAGTGTATTTGTGCAGAAAGTAACAGAGATTTACGACAGTGAAAACAATTCTTTATAACTTTATCAATGAAGTAATCAACGAATAATCTTAGTTTCAGTATCAGAAGTAGCTCATTTTCTTCTTCGTTTTTCAAAATATTCGTGGAAATAATATGATGCACCTCGTATTTGGTACATACAAGTAATTTTTTGGATGTTAGTTTCTCAGGAGACAGTTATTCTATGGTACAGTGTTTGATTATCGGGAGAATGTTTTTCATCAAAAGGGAAGAAAGGAATATATATAAAGTGATAATTGGAGGGTAATTTTGTCATTTTATGGCTTTATCCCAAGTTAAATAATGTTGAAATTATTTATACCACCCAAAGGGTACTATTTATTAACCCTGAAATAAGTTATTTCGAATTTGACAATCAAACAAGACACCAAAAAAATTATTTGGAGACTATTTATTTTAATACCTCACACCAAACGACTCCGTAAGGTTCTTCAATGAAAATTGTATGTATATTCATTTAGTTCAGTTTAAATGAATGATATTGCTATATATATATATCTGTTAATAAAAAGGGTAATTATGTTCCATTTATTATATGACAGAAGTATATATGAATTACTTTTTAGACAGAAATATATTTCGTTGCTGATACATAATATGTAACATCAGATTCAGGATAACACATAAGTTAATTAACTCATCATGATAAATATTATCTTCGAATACATTAATTAACTTCTATTGATATATACTCTATTAAGATGCATTATTCAATGGAGTACATACTGTTTCAAGTACAATACTAAAAATATGGGATGAGATGTAATTAGTAGTGATATTGTTAGTGACAGATTCAAAATTTAGAATTTGTGGGTGTATGAAATGTACAAACACGCATATTGATACACAAAGTTTTAAGATTCCGTTGAAAATTAAAGCACTTAACTATCTTCTTGATGTTACGAGTGCTTTTTTCATCTTATATCAATTTTTATATATTTTGTATATAATTATATCTATTTTGTATTGAATTTAACGAATGTCAAAGTATCATAATTTTGAACCTAAATTCAGGAGCGGACCTACATATGTTTGTAGGGTGCTCCGACACCCATTAAACTCGACGCAGAATAGGTAAAATTACATATAAAATATACGAAAATAGATATATAATATATAAAACCACCTACTAAAAGAAAAGTTAGTAGGGTGCATTGGCGTTTAGGTTGACGTTAAGGTTCTCCACTAGAGGGGATGCCCCGGGTTCTAAGCTCATTGAGGTGATTTTTATTTTTTTCAGTTTTTAAAATTTTTAAGCACCCACTATCCTTAATTCCTGGGTCCTCTACTGCCTAAATTCGCCCCTCAATATTATTCCCTCTGTTTGATTTTACTTGTCACATTTTAACTTGACACATTCATTAAAAAAAATAATTAATAACATAGTTATTTTATCATAATGCCCCTATTAAATAACGTTTACATTGCATCTTGAAACTAATTTGAAGAAAAAATAATTTATATTAAGAATAGAATGGAAAAAAAGTTTTTTTTTTATATATCAAAAATGACAATTAAAATAAAATATAATTAAAAAATTAATAACAAGTAAAAGCAAGGAGAGAAAGTAAAATATTAACATGATAAGCAAACGAAGACGGATCTAGCTTCTCTCCATTTCTATTGTCTCTATTTTCCTCAAGTTTCGATTTGGATGAGAGCCACATGACATGAGTTAAAATGACTGGTTAAAATTTAATAACTAAACCATGATTCTAACCATGATATGAATAATAAACATTTTACTTATTTGCTTTTAAAATTTTAGTAATTCAACAACTATTATAGTTACAAAATTATTTTATCCACAAATATATCCTTTTTAAAAAAAATAATCTCTATTTCTACGTTTTTTTTCTACATTGTGTTCTATTTTCATCCTCACCGTCTATCTTTCAACTTCTTTAAGTTAATTTTTTAATTTTATTTTAATCATTAGATACTTTTTCTTTAAAATTAGCTAAAAGTATAAATGGTGACACTTCAATATTTTAAATAATCAAGTTTCTTTTTAATTTTGCTAATTGATTATTTTTATTATAATATTGATAATACTCGTGTTATTATAATAATTTACTACTCAAAGATTCATATTTATGAGAATTTTTTTTACGTAGCTATTTTTTTTTTTTTTGAAACGAAGAAAAAAGATGATAAGAGTTAAGAAATTTAAAAAAGGGAGAAATAATAAAGTTCTTAAAATGATAAGGGTGTATCTATTAATTTTTTTGTTATAGAGTAATTTTTTTTCTAGTTAAATTATGATTAGAAAAAAAGTAAGAAAAGAGAATTTTAAAAAAAAAATATTTATGGATAAAATAATTTTATAAATATAGTTATGAAATTACTAAAATTTTTGAAAGTAAATATATAAAATATTTATAAGTGAAATTTTAATTATTTATTTTAACTCATGTCATGTCTCTCATTTAAGTAAAAAAAAATTTCAAAAAAAATAGAGAAAATAGAAATGGGGAGAAGCTCAATCGAAGACAACGGAAGAATTAATAGTCGTTGAAGTCAATTATTCTATGGCCCAAGAAGTCACGCCGCAAAAAACTTTTGCAACTTGCAAGGTATGGAGACATACATGCATGCACAGGGGAAAAATAAGAAAAATCCTTTTTCCACAATTTTTTGGTCAGATCATAATAAAAAAAATTAGGTTCACATTATAAATTAGATAATTTTTTGATATTTTTATCTTGTGTCGAAATTTATTTGAGAAAAAATTCACAAGATTATGTAAATTTTTTCATAATTATGATCAAATATGGGTCCAAAAATTATAGTCATTTAGCACTTCTCAAAAAATAATTGAATGCGAATAAATTGGTTTCTCTTTTTGGTAAAGGAACGCAAATAAATTGTGCTTTTCTGTTGATGAAATAAAGGAATTCCAAATTGGAGTTAATATTCTCTTGATGTACTATATCCAATTAAGTTTTTGGGAAATATGATTTTCAATTTCTTTATAAAAATTTTTTTAATTTTATGCTTTTGTCATAAGTGATTTTTGTTTCTATACTAGTTACTAATAGCCCGTGCAAGGCACGGGTCCAATAAATATTTTTTAAAATTTGTTTTAATTATTTTGATTTATAGTATTTTTTTCTTTATATATTTTGTAAAAATACATGGAAAATTATTCTTTTTAGATATTTTAATTTGTTAACTAATGTAATTTATAATACTTTTTATATAAATTTCAAATGCTTAGTTGGTCATAATAGTTAATTATGAGTGATATAGTAAAGTTACGATTGAAGCACCGAAGCAAACATGTCTTAATGACTTATAAGAACTAATTAGAAGTGATATATCAAAATTACTATGAAAATACTTGTGAAAAATATTAAATGATCTTAATAATTAATTAGGAGTGACATAGTAAAATCACGAGTGAAACAACGAAGTAAACATGTCTAATTAGAAGCGATATAACAAAATTATCATACAAAAATATTTGGGTGAAGCAGCTGAAACAGACATGTCATAAATATCTATTTTACTTTTTTATTAAATATTATTAATTTTATAATACATAAATAAAATTATAATAATTAATTAGAAATGATATAATAAAATGACGGAAGAAGCAACTTATAAAGTAGGCAGAAGAAGTAGACATGTTGACGGAGACCTGTTTGCTTCTCCTCCTCATTCCCTCTTATAAAATTAGAAGTGATATAACAAAATTACTATATAAAAATATTTGGATAAAACAACTGAAACAGACATATCATAAATATTTTTTTTATTTTTTATTAAATATTATTAATTTTATAATACATAAATAAAATTATAATAATTAATTAGAGATGATATAATAAAGGAAGAAGCAGTTTATAAAGAAGGCAAGAAAAACAGACATGTTGACAGAGACCTACCTGCTTCTCCTCCTCATTCCCTCTTATAAGATATAATCTAATAAATTGTTATTTTTACACATAAAAGATCGAAATAAGTCATTTACTTTTATTTAAGTTGTAAGAGGACAAGAAATCTTATTTCCTCTAATTCTTTTGCCCTACAATTGTAATAAATGGGTCATTATTTCGTTCATTAAACCATTTCTTTATAAAAATAATTTTAATTGTATGTCTTTTTTACAAGTATTTTTATTTCTACATATAATAAATTATTATTTTTACACATAAAAGATCTGAATAATAAGTCATTTACTTTTATTCAAGTTGTAAGAGGACAAGAAATCTTATATCCTCCAATTCTTTTGCCCTACAATTGTAATAAACGGATCATTATTCGCTCAAATATGAACAAATTGAGCAGATCATAATTTGATGAGTTGATTTTATCACTCTTATTACCCAGCCACTAGCAACGCGCAGGGCAGAGCCACTTTTAGCTTAGGGGTTCATTCGAATCTTTTTTGACGAAAAATCATACTATTTATACATGATTAAAAGTATCTTTTATGTATATATAATTGACGTTGAACCTTTTTTAGTTAGGTCGTATGTTTATTTCTGAACCTCCTTAGTAAAATCGTGGCTTCACCGTAGAGAATAGCAGAAGAAAGGTATATTTAGGAAACTTTCTGCTAGCCCAAGATTATTAATTAAGATCGGAAGATTCAACTAAGAAGAGGAAGCTAGAAAGGTGAAGAAAAATATTGAAAGAAGAGAACTTAGATTTGGAAGAAATTACTTGAATATGTTTTTTAGTGGATTTGTTTTTAGATTGTTACAAATGTTCAAGACATCCCTATTTATATTTGTGTATAGATGATTCTAGAAAATCTTCTAGATACTTCTACAAGAAGATATTTCCTTATTCAAGTGACTATACTAGATTATTCATAAAACTTACTTAGAACCTATGTTTCACTAACTAGATTATTCTAGAAATTTAACTAGAAAACTATGATACTTAATCTTTCAAAAAATCCACTTTAAATATTTTTCACATTCACCAGTCCACTAACAGAACTAGCATACAACGAGAGAATTTAAATAGTACTATTTAACAAAAAATTATACTACCTTCGTCTCATTTTTTGTGTCGCCATTTAATCGAATACGAAATTTAAGTAATAAGTGATGACTTTGTAAAGTTTACAAAATTATCCCTTTCAAAGTTATTTTAATATTTACTTTTTGATTGTCCTTTCATAATAAGTGAGATCCATTAAGAATAAATTGAATATGATGTCATTAAATAGTTACCAAATAAAAAAAGATAACATTTTTTTTGAAATGCATCAAAAAAAAATAACGATACATAAAGTGAGACGAAAAAATATTATTTATACATAATTAAAATTACTTTTATGTATATAATATAATATTAAACGAACTTTTAATTTCTAAATGTCACTGACAACGCGTCGAACGCAAAGTATACAAAGTGCAAAACAACGTTGGAATCAGAACATGTTTTTCAATAGATTCCTTATAATTTTAGGCAAATTTTCAACGTGGCTTTGTCTTTTAATAGTCCAAAAGTACTGCTTTCCTTTCCCAGAAATGCTCGTGAATTGCCACAATTGGTTTTATACACTTTAGTCCAAGTCACAAATAGAATAAGGAAATAACATAAACATACATCTTTAACTTATTACATTATATAAATTTTTATTTTTATAAAATAGTTATAAAAATTTCAATTAACTATGTATCTTTATTAGATGTATTGAAAAGCTAATTATGTATTTTGATATATTTAAAAATAAAAAAATATTTATTAAAAGCTCATTATATATTTTTATAAAAAAATATATTTTCATTAGATATGTTATGTATCTCGACAGATTCGAAATTGAAAAAAAATGTATCACGAGCTATTTACATACCTTTACAAAGGAAAAAATGTTTCTTTATTGGATGTATTGAGAGTTAATTATGTATCTCGACAGATTCAAAATCAAATTTTTGATAGTAATTACGCAAAATGTTAAAATTTTCTGTAATTAAACTTCAAACTATCGAAATTTATGTTGTTTTTATATAGATTTCTTGAATCGGACACCAAAGACTGTCATACTAACCATCAAGAGAAAGCGCATGATTTTAATATGACTTCACGAGGTTATACTTTTAGATGCGACTGTATGAAGTTATCAAATTTCACAAATATATGACCTTTTGCACAAAGCGAAAAATATGCAAAAATTTATGAAGCGAATACTAATTAATGACACCCCAAAAGAAGATATTTGAGCTCTTCGCTCGTAAAATAAATTGGATCATCAATTCATCCACAACTAAAGAAATTAAGCAAATTATATTTTTATAAGCTAATTTTATCATTATTTCTGACCCCGCCGGCAGCCACTAACGACAAGTCGAACACAAAAGTGCAAGACATCGTTAGAATTCAAAACATCTTATAATAATTACGCGAAATTTTCAACGTAGCTTATCTTTTTCTTGTCCAAAAGTAGTCTTTCTTTCCCAGAAATGCCCCTGATGAATTGCCACAATTGGTTCTATATCACTTTAGTCCAAATCACAAATAGATGAATTGAATCGAACACGAAAGACTACGTTGAGTATAGACAAAATTTTCAAATTACTCCCCATCTATCTTTACTTGTTCATTATTAACTTAACACATACTTTAAAAAATAATAAATAATAAAAATTATATTACTATATCACCTTTTGAATATTAATAAATTTAATGTTCTGATAAATACATTAAATAATGAATCTATATTTAATAGCAAATTAATGATTAAGGAATTTGTGATCTCCTTAATTATATAATCTTGGATAATCTTCCACTTCATGAACCATTTTTAAAATTAAATCATATTCATGATTCATTTCTTCACAACAATTAAAAGAAAAAAAGCAGTTCGGTACACTAAAACTTCCATGTGATTCGAGGAAGGGTCAGACTATAAGAATTTATTATACGCAACCTTACCTTACATTTCTGCCCGAGGTTGTTTTCACGACTTAAACCCGTGACCTCCTGATAACATAATACCAACTTTACTAGTTACTCCGAGGATTCTCTTTCATTTATTCATACTAAGGGATCATTTGGTTGGGAACAAGTTATCCCCGAATAAGTTATTTCATCACTACGACATAAATGGTAAAAAAAATAATTCCAAACTTAACTTATACCTTCAGTCAAATACAAGATAAAATAAATTATGAGTTTTATCTCAAAATTATTATACCTTATAACTCATACCAGACAACTCCTAATAGCAGGTGAGAAATTTAAGGATTTTCAAATAAAAAACTATATTCCTCATAAAAATATATACTAGGTCTAGATGAATACGGTACATAATTAGCACACGTTGCAAACGTGTTATATGATTGAGCAGAGTCGAATGACTTTTAAAAGTAGTTATTAGTTTTAGTTCTTAACTTTTAAATAACAATTAAATTTGAGGAATTAAGAACTCCCCACCCACTTACAAAATAAATAAAAGAAAATACCTTTTCTAAAGATTGTTGATGCCTAAAATGAAGATTTCATATGTAAAAATGACGATCTCTTATAAAAAAGACATAAATTTTTTTAAAAAATAAGTGAACTACAAAACTAATTCTTCCCAATTATTTTAGGATAATTTTTCTAAGCTAAAATGACTCCATATAAGAGTCGTTTGGTATGCAAAATAAAATAAGCAAAGTCGTTATCCCATGCGATTATTTATCTCACCTTCAAATATGATAATAATCTCACTATTTTAATATAAATTACAGGATAAAATAATCTCAAAATTAACTAATGAGTATAAAATTAATTCTAATTTTTATTTCGTATTTCTTATTCTTATTCCATTATGCTTGTATAAGAACTAAAAAAAGGAAAGAGCAAGTGGGGAGAAGGAGAGATGTGGCAATGAAGCAATCAATCAGCGTCAAACTGACGTTTTCATTGCTACGTTATCGTATCTTTTTTTTGTCGACGATCCCCAATTTTACAAATTTTCGTGTGGGCCCCTATATTACCTTTATTATAAACTAATATAAACTATAAATATATCCATTGCTCCCCGGTATCTGCAAAAAAGATTATTTACAACTTCTTGAAATAGAAGAATACTTAAACTAGATAGTATATTACTTAAGAGTTTCCATAAAGAGTACACTTGATCATCAACAAAATGTATAGTGGTTCAAATTCAGCAGCAAGATTGGAAAAAAAGTATGTGGAGAAGAATAGAAGGAACAAGATGAAGACACTCTTTAACCAGCTTTATTCCCTCCTCCCATCTCATCCCTTTCAGGTTTAATTTCTTCTCAACTTTTATATTTGTACTAGGAAATATATTTTTCTTGACAAGAGCGGGCTGTTTAGGTGGTAAACACTCTTAATATTTAATATTAAGATTATGAGTTTGAGTCATGTTAAACTCCCAGAGAGTCCTAAGAAGGGTAAGAAACAAAAATAATAAACAAATTGTGTTTAATTTCTTGATAGAGGGATTGCTCATCATGTGATAAGCACTCTCTCCACGTGTAACCCTAAAATTATGGATTCGAGTTACTGAAAGGAGAAAAATGTGAGAGCACCTAAGGAAGGATAAAAAGTAAAAAAAAAAAAAAAAAAAAAAAATTCTTCTACTCCAAATTCTGTCGACTAATATGAATTTGTGTTGATTGAATAAATCATCACTTTTAACGGATTCAACTTGATTTAATTTTTTTAAAAGTAGATACAGATGTGAATTATAGTATCACAAGAATGTGACTCTATCGAGTTTTGAGAATGTGAGTCTATAGAGTTTTGAATCCATAACTGAAAAAAAGTACAATGGATAGTGTTGAGAATATAAAGCTGGTTGAACTCATCAAATTTATATTCTGAATGATGAGAATGAAATCCTAGATAAGCGATTAAGGGATTTGAAATCGTCTTTTTGTTATATGACTTAATTCTAGTGTTCTATTAACTAGTTTCTATTTTTGTCCTTTTTTTTTTCCTTTAAAAGAATCACTTATTGTTCCTAAACTTACAACATATATATAGACTACAGTAAGAGGTCAAGGAACAAAACCCTAAAAGATCTATGAAAACAAATATAGATATAAGCATAATAAACTTGGTGCAATAATCGCATTCAGCATTCTTATTGTATCCTCCCAATTAATCAATGTATGTAGAGTAGATATGTACGTTCCCTAGTGAATTGTATTTTTTCGCCCGATTAATAGTATTTTTGTTCCCTCCTTGTAGCTAAATTTTGATTTTAGTCCTTGTGATATCTGATTAGGCATATTTTACTTTCAATTAGTTGAAATGTGCACGTTGATCCTTTACTTGTGAACAGTCATAAATTTACTAGAATTATGAATTGTTCCACCACTAATAATTATATACGTATATGTTATGTTAAATTTGTATATATTAAGGGATACACGTTTTAATTAATCAAAAGTTAAATATACTGATAATGTGTTTACCTCAAAAGTTGCAGGAAGCAATGTCATTGCCAGATCAAATAAATGCAGCAATAAAATATATAAAAAGCTCGGAAATCAAATTGGAGAAGAGCAAAATGCAATTGGAAAAATTAAGGAGTAAAAAAAGGCCTACTTTATTATGCATGGAAAATCATGATTCCAATACAAGTACCAGCAAATTATCACCTCAGATTGAGATCCAAGAAATGAACCCAACAATGGACTTAATTTTGATCACTGCCCTTGATAATATAGCTATGTTTTATAACATAATTAGGTTACTTCATGAGGAAGGTTTTGAAGTAATTAATGCCAATTTTTCACTCCATGGGAACTCTATGATGCAGATTTTACATGAAAATAAGGTCAGTATATGCTCCGATAGTAGTGCTGAATTTGGGCAGGTTGGGGTGAGCTGAGTTAATAAATAGACAAGTTACTAATCCGCCTAAAAGTTACTTGTGATGAAATGGACTAAAATATGGGTCAAATCAAATTCGCTCAATTCTTACTAAGTTTTAGTTACTATATTTATTTTTTGATATTTTTAATAGCTAATAAAATCATTATTTTTTTCTGTATTAATTATGGTTATGTACAACATATCAATTTTTTAAAAAATCTTTTTTGGAAGTATTTTGACAAAATTTCTATAGATTAATTTGCGCTACATATTTGCCCAAATTTTGATTGTCTGGGCTAATAAATTACGGATCAATATCCCGCCCAAGCTTTAGCAGATTGAATGGATTTATAATTTAGCGAGCTAATTTTGTCACATGTACACATAATATAACTATATTTATACAATCAGTAGTAGTAGGGTAGTACTACTAATTTCTAATAAGAGTCGTTTGGTACGTGGGATAAGGATAATAATCCTGAGATAAAATTTGCAATTAACTTTATCTCATATTTGATGTGATGAATTAACTAATCTCATAACTATTTTATCTCACGATGCAATTTTTACTTGAATGGCAGAATTACTATCCCATATAAAAGGTGAAGTAAAATAGTCCCGTAGAATTTCCCTGTTTATTCCATCTTGTGTACCAAACGACTCTTTTAGATTAAGTTCACTGACCATATAGAAAATATTTAAACGATTAGATCACTTAAAAAGAGTTAATCAGTACTAACAGTACTCTAAAAATATTTGAAATGAGTTCTTCATTTTCATAAAGGACTATCATTTCGAATCTATTATAACACCTTTTAATTTCTGTGTAGATTATTGGGAAGTCAACATTAATGGAGTCTAGAGCTACAAGGGTGTATACAAGACTGAAGGAATTGATATATGTATCTTCTTCTTCAACTGATGATATTATTGAAACCCTACTGCATTCATGGGATTATGAAATTCATTCTGAAATGCTAGGGTTAATTAATTTGTTGTAAAAGATTTAATAAAGTATAACTCACGAGTTTTTGCTTAAAATTAACCTTTGTAATAAGTCGTTTGTGGTGTCGTAAGAGGACTCAAGTTTTTTTTTTTTTTCCTGATATCCCATCCGATCTCTAATATTCATATTGGAGTTCAACTAATTTGATTTCGAGTCTAAAAATTTCACTATAGGGAGTAAGGAGTAAGCGCTCCCTCTCCACCACAATTGATGTGTGGTAAGTTATTAAATTATATACTCATTGGAAGTGCAATAAATATTTTTATTTTCTTTGTATTAATTTATTGTAGAAGATTATTTGTTTATATTACTTTTAACTTGATAAACTGCAAGCAGCAAGATCATTGACTTGGTCCAATATCTTCAAAAATAAGTGCATCAAAACAAACAATGTATGTGTGATTTTTTTTATGTTGGCGCCTCAGTCATATTTGCTTGAATAAATATAAAAAAGGTTGAAATTTTAGCCAATTGCATTTGTATTTGAATAAAAATAATAATTTGTTCTTCGAATTTTAACACATAAATATAATTTAAATATACTCAAATTTAAAATATAAGTTTCATATATCATAAAGAATAAAACACGACCACCATGTTGAAAAATCGGGCACACACAACGAAAGCAAATATACAAAATCACTTTAATGTAATATAGACAACCGACATAATCACATACTTCACGCAAAGGCTGCTTAAAAATAACCAGGAATACCTTTTGAAACGTGAGAAGATATCTTGAAGCGAATCCATCTTCGAATCTGTGATCTTCTACAGTGATCCCAAATTTACAGCCGAACTCTCTCAAAAGTACTCTCTCAATACTTGAGTGGACAAGTACTGAATAGAACACCCAATTCTTTCTATTGTTCCTCCTGTTGTTGTTCAATTTGTAGTCTAGGGAAATCTCTATTTATAGAGATATTCTCCTAATTCAAGGAGGAAAGAAAAATACACGCCTATTTCTACTTGAACAAGGACAGACGGTGACTTTTCTTTTTTTTTTTTTTCATAGAAAATAGAATTTCGAGTTCTAGTGTAATATGGGCACTATAGGGACCACAAAATTAATTACTGAGGCTCTCTATAATAAAAATAATTCAAAATCTCAATTTGAATTATTCTTACCACAATAAATTACAAATTATTCCACTAAAAATTCGTAATTGCAATCCTCTATTTTTATTTCAAAATTTTTCATTAAACACTTATGTAATTTCCCATCTTAAGATTATAGATACTAATCAATAAATTAAATTACTAACGAATTTAATATAATAATTGATTTTCTTTAGACCAATACTTAACTTATTTCATATGTGAAATTCATAAATCTACCGACCGAATTTACACATGAAAACTTATAAGCTTCTCATAAAAGGCGTATCATCAATCTCTATACCGAGACATGAATTCCATCAACTAATTTATTATTTCACCAATATATGTTATTATGATCCAATATACCAGGAATATTGACACATATCATAATATCACCATTTAATAAATAAAAACGATAAATAATCTATACAAATCATAATAGTTATATCAAGATTGAGAATATAAGTACATTTAACAGTTTAGAGAATATGTTTTTATCAGTCAGTCCAAAACAACTATCTCTACTCGGTCCCATTCAATGCATACAAAATACACTGACACGAGAAGTTAGAACCATACCGTTCTCGTAATCAAGATAAGTTATATTTGATCTCGTTCTACAATCATTCTGATGGTTTGTCCAAATTTTCATCTACGATTGTGAACTATAACTTTAACTTATAATAATTGATGATTTAATCTTCTGTTTATAAGCTAAACTCTATACACCAAATCATCTACTATATAAGTTGAGGACACATGTATGACAATGATCTATTTAACTAATGATTTATTGAATTGAATAAATAAATAAATAATTATTCAATAAATAATACTACACCAATGATCTATTTAACTAGTAATATAGTTTATCTCCATCTCACTTTTTGTACACACAAGACTCATCAAGACACTGCTTAAAATTAAAAGTCTTAACTGTATTGTCAAAACAAGTGTTCCATGCCCTAGAATATTGCTTTAATTCATAAATGGATCTCTTAATCTTGCACAACATGTATTTTTTTTAATGAAACCATCTAGCTGTCACATAAAAATGCTCTCATCAAGACTTCCCTTAAGGAAAGCTGTCTTGACATTCATTTGCCAAATCTCATAGTCATAATGAGCAGCAATGGATAAGAGAATTCTAATATACTTAAGCATGACTACTGGCGAAAAGGTTTCCTTATAATCAATTTCTTCTTTCTGAGTAAATTCTTTTGCAACAAGCCTAACTTTGTAAGCTTGCACTTTTTCATCTAATTTTCTCTGTTTTTTTTATAGATCCACTTACATCTAATGGGTTTGACTCCATATACAGGTAGTTCTATAAGATCCCAGATTTTATTAGAGGACATGGACTCTATTTTTGATTTCATAGTAATAATTTATTTGTCTGCATTTTTATCCTGCAGTGCTTCATCGTAATTTATGGGCTCGATATTCAATTCTTCAGTGATTCTATCAAAAGACTCTCCCAAGAGTACATACCGAGAGGATTTTCTTATCTTTCTCCTACTATGATGAGGCACTACAATCGTAAGGTCGATTTAGAGGGAATTGCACTATTATGATCTTGTGATTGAACATCATTTTGAGTCTTTATGTTATCTTCATCACCTTGCAGTGTTGAGATATCATTGACTTCTTTCTCTTGTGCACATCCTCACAACTTTGATGCAATGAATTTTCAAAAACTCATACTTGTGAAACTGTTTATCTATTAATATCTCTCCCACTACTAAAATGCAATAGTATGTTAACTCTGAATCTGGAGTTTGAATTTGATTTTCATTACCGTTAGTAGATTGATTCATTACCTCTTTGCCTATTTCCATAATACTAATTTACTTCTAAGAATGTGGTTTGTTACAAAACCCTTTTCTAAAAACTTGGCATTGATACTTACGATTTTCTTTTTTATAGGATTATAGAATAGACCACCTTTCGTTCCTTTTGGATAACCAATAAAAACACATACTTTTGATCTACGTTTTAACTTTTCTGCCTTCTCTTTCAACACATGTGCTAGACATCCCCAAATTCAAATATGTTTCATACTAGGTTTATGCTCATCTCATAGTTCATGAGTGTCATCGGTACCGACTTGGAAAGACTAAGTTTAAAATATAATTTGTAGTTTTTAGTGCATAACTCCTAAAATAAAAAAGAAAAATTAGAGAGAGACTCATTTCTTAGTCATTTTTTCTTCTAAACAGGATCTACATGTTGGTAGTGCCTCCACTTTTAATGAACCTAAAAGTTTATTTCGAACCTACCTAGCTCGAAATCTTATCTAGATTTATGTGACATAGACGCAAATTTCATAAATAAGTCTCAATAAATTCAGAAGAATATTTCTTTTACTTGAAAGATTAACATTGTTCAGCTCAATGATTTGTTGCAATTCATGAGAGACATTAATAATAAAAAGATAATCAATTAATATTTCAGCAGAGATAAAATATTTATTATAACTAATAAGACATCGTTATCAAAAAAATTAAGATCATAACCATATCTCAGAGCTTTAGAAACTGAAATCAAATTTCTTCTAATAGCAGGTGCATATAATGCGTCTTTTAAAATTAAAACTCTATCACTACCAAATGAAATACTAATATTTTCTAATGCTAAAACTGTAGCTATTAGACCATCAGCCTGAAAAACACTAACTTTACCTCTATTCAACTTGCACCTTTCTTTAAACCCCTGCAAAGTAGTGCAGATGTAACTAGTGGCTTCTGAATCTACACACCATGATATGGTAGAAACAGCCACTAAACACGTTTCAATGACAAGTGAAAGTGAATCTAGCTTGTTTTTTTGCTTGGCTAGTAAAACTGGACAATGCATCTTTCAATTTCCTAACATCTTGCAATGAAAATACTTGCCGTTAAGCTTTTTCACACCGTCAGTTAGAGCTACAACTTTCTTTTGTGAATCTTTTTCTTTTTCTGTCCACCTTTCGATTTAGAAGTAGAATTTTTTTCAATAAAATCATGACTCTCAAGTTTATTTTGTCTCAAAATAGTGCTAAAAGAGGTAGAAAGAGACATATTGAATATATATCTATATACTCAAAGAGTCAATCGATGAGATATTGCATGAGTAGTTCTCCAATCTCATCGATTGACTCTTATATATATATATATATATATATAATGACCAATTTTCACTTCATAAACTTTTACAAACCTAACTCAGATGGGGAGTATACTGTTAGGTTAAGTGAAAACATACTTTAGTTACATTGATCCAATCATATATTACTCAGTTTAGGAGAGTTAATACAGATTATCAAATTAGAGATTAAATACGTAATAACTTGTACTAAATTCATTCAATAGGGAGTTAGGAAGGTCTAAGCCAACACATAAATTTAATACTTTATTACTATTTAATCTTGATAATCATGGGGACGAATCCTCTTTACTAAAATAATTTCTCTTCATTAATATACGTGAGAGTTCAAGATATTACGTTTCTCCTATTGAGTGGAGACTTTTGATATCTCTTCTCATGTACATTTATTCTAAAAAATTTACACATAATATATTGAGCTAATTTCACTGATTTAAATAAATAGACCACTTTTATTGATCCTATTTATTAATCATAATTCTCAATTTATGTATTGATATAATTATACATGTATAAAATTATTAAGAATTTTTAATCTTTCAAATAAATAGATTATTTTAATTTTATTTATTAATCATAATTCTTAATTTATACAACTCGTGAAAACAATAAATCGTCCACCCTCTTGTGAAACAGAAGTACCATCCAAAATTAATTTTACTCCGTTAAAAATTTCAAGACAGTTAAAAAAAAATTGCCCTAATAGATTCCAAATATTAAGGACCATCTGTTTATTAACATTAAACTAAAAAGGGCCTTTGACAAGTGAATAATTGTCACAAACTTACTGTTTCACATGACACAAGAGAATCATGCAAGATTTGATAGAAAACAAACTCTAGAAAAAATTAACAGGTTCCTTGATCATCTACGATGTTATATCACCGCAGCCAACCACCTGTCCTCTCCTTTTTCTTTTGTTTTCATGGTAAAGCTACAAATCACGTTTTTACATGTTATCTATAAAGATGCAAGCAAGGCTCGTGATCTCAATTATTGAAAAATTAGTCATATGCAACGGAAGTAAATATACAGAATCACTTACATGTAATATAGACAACCGACATAAATACATAGTTCACGAAAAGTCTGTTTAAAAATAATCAGGAATACCTCTTGAAGCATGAGCAGATATCTTGAAGTGAATCCGTCTTTGAATTTGTGGTCTTCTATCGTGATCCCAAATTCACAGCTAAACTCTCTCAATACTTGGGTGGACAAGTAATGAATAGAATACTCAATTCTTTCTATCGTTCCTCCTCTTATTGTTCAATTTTTAGCTAGGAAAATCCCTATTTATAAAGAAACCCTCCTAATTCAAGGAAGAAAGAAAAACACATGCTTGTTTTTACTTGAACAAGTACAGACGTTGACTTGTCGTTTTTCCATAAAAAATAGGATTCCAAGACCCCAAAATTAATTACCGAGGCTCCTTATTATGAAAATAATTCAAAATTTCAATTTGAATTATTCTTACTATAATAAATTACAAATTATTCCACCAAAAATTTGTAATTACACTTCTCTATTTTTATTTTAAAATTCTCCATTAAATACTTATGTAATTTTCATGTTAAGATGATAGATACTAATCAATAAATTAAATAACTAACTAAATTCAGATTTGAATATAAAAACAAAAGAAATAGGAAGAAGTATATTCTTTTATATGAATATTGTTTAATACTAAATATTCGTGTTAGAAAAAATAGGATGAATATTATATTTAAATGAAACAACCAAAATAAAACACCTCATGAAATTTGACAAAAAATTTAACGTTAAACAATATTCACTTTATAACCCAATAGCCAGAGAATGGCTCAACATATACAAGTTCATAGTCATCTAAATGGATTTCATGAGCACAACCGCATGAAAATGGATTTTATTTGACAAATGAACCAGAAAAAAAAAAGGAATGTAAAATTCAAGATAATGACTACGACGAGCAGAACTATATTTGGGGGAATTTTCCTTTGCTTTCTCATTAGGGTAAGCAACAGAAATAATGAATGTTCGGTTCCAGTTACAAAGCATATTCTCTTAAGTTTCATAATTACAAGAGATATCAAGGAATTACTCAATACACAAGTTAAATTTAGAGTGTGTTTGAGATGCACAGAATCAGGTACATCCACATCAGCCGCCAATCCTTCTTTTTTCATTTTTTTTTTTTGAAAATCCATGGATATGGTAAAACATGAATCTGGTCTCATCAGAAATCCATGAATTTGGTAAAATATGGATCATGTCAAAATTCATGAATCTGGTAAAATATAGATTTGATCTCGCTTCATTAATGTATATCAAATGAACTTTGAATCCATCATTGTTTCGGTATGTACAATAGTGTAGTGGTTGATCCCTTGTGCTTATCAAAAAACATGAAGCTGATTTCACTGAAAAAGGGGAAGAAGAATGGCAGTTGCTTTTGATTTCATCTTGGTCTCACTAGAAAATACGGATCTGGACAGATGTGGCTCTATCAGAGAAGATAAAGGTGAGAACATGGTGAGGAAGCATTAGAGTTTGGATGGTGTTCCGGTGGATTTCTATCGGAACAGTAAGAGTGGAGTAGGTGTATCTAACTTAGAGACATGTACTAATGTATCTAGTTGGGTATCTTAAATACATGTAAATCACGCTTCAAATATAGTATATCTAAGATAAATTACACCTAACTACTTTAAAATTATTCCAGATACAAAAAGCTTAAAATTTTTTCAGATACACAGATCTAGATACACAATCTCAAATATATAGCTAGATACACAATTCCAAACTCCACGTGATTTAGATATACAGGCCTAAGATACATGCAATTTACCATTACCCAGTATGTTTTGTAATTAGTTTAAAGTTAAGTTAAGGGGCCTTTGTAGATAGCTCCTTATGTTTGACTATTTCTGTTATTTGTCGTTCTCATTATTAATATGATATTGATAAATGTAGAAGGCTTAGATCCTGATTACTTGAAGAAAAGAATATTTCAAAAAGCATATAATGTGTCTAAAGTATGTGTATCTACGATCTAAAGATTGTGCATCTGAACATGTGTATATGTGATTATGTATCTAAAATATTTTAAAGTTGTGTATCTGAAATAATTTTAGTTCTGTATATCTTAAATATTTTAAGTCTTTTATCTTGAATAGTTTAAGACTCTGTATCTTAGAAATTTTATGGCCTGTGTATCTTTATATTTTTAATACCTAAACATCACAAATATTTTTATGCCTGTGAATTTAAGTTTTAAATTTTATGTATCTTAAATAAAAAATAGAAGATAAACAGTCATAAATACGCTGTCGGCCACCCCTGTTACGCTAGCAATCACGATCATCACCGTCGCAAACACCCACGTCGCCAGCAGCTCCCCTGTTACACCGTCTGGCGATCCACCATCACTGCTGCAATACCCCATGCCCGCCAGATCAGTCCACCACCTTTCTTCCCTCCCCGTTTTCACCACATCCAACAAGCTATTGTAGCTTTCACAAAGGGAAGCAAACCACTGCAATAGCAATCCATTGCAGCCCCCATCAAACTCTAACCAGAAATCCATCACAAAATCACTATCTCCGGTGAAAAACAACAATAAACAACAACCCACTATAAGTCCGCTACTTGATACAAGCACGACTAGTTTGAAGCACATTAGGAGGAGCTTTCATATATGGATGATCGCTTGAAATTCATAGAAAGACATATAGACAAATAGACAATCAGGATGCCATTTAGACAATCAAGAAGGTCCCTTGTGGACTTTTTTTATAAAACAATCACTTTTGGCTATTTCTGTAATATGCTATTTTATAAAGGCAATGACTATAAATAGTTGCTTTAACCATTTTCATTGCTTAGATTTTGAATGATTGATTTGTCTTGAATAGACTTGATATGTAGTTATTCTCGGTTACGATAGTAATTGGGTTCAATTTCAATTGATAGCCTAGATCGAGTGATTAGGATGGATTTTCAAATCGCTTGTGTTATCTTCTTCGCTTGATTGATCATCGAGTTATCATATTGTGTATTCAATTTGTTTTCTCATACATTTGATTGAGTTCTCCTTCTCCCTTGGTTTAATTGTTGTTCAATCGAGTTTTTCTTTTTTCACTTTCCATCTCTTCTTTCTCAGCTATCCTTTAATTTTGTTGTTTAATTCCGCGTATCATATCGATTTTAGTCACCTCCAACTAGGATGTTATCATTTGGTATCAGATATAGGTTAGAGATTTGTTTTTATAATTCTCAATCATAGGTTCATAAATTTGAAAATTCAAAAGATAATAAAAAAAATTCAAAATGTTTTGTCTTAATTTGTTGTTTTTCATACTACATTCGTATTCACTAGTATTTTTTTTTATGTCTAGATTTGAAATTTGGATTGATTTGAAGATGTTTCAAAATTTCACTATTGTTGAGATTGAAAAGGCTTGAAGAAGATGAAGTAGATTTGTCATTTAAAGTTAAATTGAAGTTTGCAAAGCATCGGAGTTTGTTCTATGAAGGGGATCCCAAATCTTGAATTTTTTAAAATTTTAGAGTTAAAATGAAGAAGTTATGAAGATTTAAATTTATGATATTCTTCAAAGTTTGAAGATGGTGAAAATGAGTTTATTTTTGACTTGAAATTAAAAGCCAAAAAATATTGTGAATTTTTTGTGGTGTTGAAAGAAGCATGTACTTAAAATTTCATCAAATTTGAAGCTAAAACAAAGAAGTTATGAATTTTTGAAGATTTATTATGTTTCTGGTAATAAGTTGTGAATTGTTGAAGACTTATTATGTTCTTAGTATTCTTCATTAAATTCATATGTTCTTGAGAAAGAATCCTCAAAGGGTGTTGTTTGATCAAAAAAAGAAAGTGTTGAGGTGTTTGTGGGGCCGAAGAGGTACAAAATATTTTTAAAAAGACTTTTCATCATTTATTGTCGGCCAATCAGAATACACCGCCTGGTCAAGACCCGCCTCAATACTTAGTCCAGCTGCTCATGCTGACATACATTAGCCGCATTAGAACTCTTGTCTAGTGACGCCTAGCTACGTTAGCTCCAACGCGTTTAGCTATTCAGCGCTTCAGCTCCAACGTGTTCAGCTATTCAGTGCTTCAGCTCCAGCCTTGTCCACGCGTGCAAGCCTCAGCCAAAATAGCTTACGCGTGGTTGAGTTGTCTAGCGATCAGCTTCTGCGTGAGCCAATTGAGGAAATGACTTCCGCACCCCGAATATGGTTTTCGCCCTCCAACCTCTCTTATACACAGCTCTAGATTTCTCCAAAGTGGCTTCAGGCCCTCCAAATCTGCTGCCAGCTTCATTTTTGAAACAATTTTCAATATTCTTCATGCAATTTAACCCAAATTTCTTTCTAAATTTCTTTTTTTTAAGTCAAAATCTTGGTAAATTAATTTCATTTTATTAATTCTACATTTTTTTCTTCATATCTTGATTTTAATTGTTAAAAATAGGGTAAGAATATTACCATAGGGTAGTGGATCAAATTGGAGAAATATTAACATAGGGTAGTTGATGTATAAGTGGATTAAATTTGATAAAATCATTGTCAACATTTTTCGTAACACCACTGGGTAGTTGAGGGAAACTTTGTTGCCTGATTGAAGAGGTAACAATGTTATGATCAAAATTTATCGGACTTGATTGACAAATAGGATCATTACACTCAATTAATCGGTCACCATTATTCTTTGTCATGATCCAAAAATGAGGGTCATGATGGCACTTGTCACGACATACCTTGACAAGTAACCATATCACCCAAACTGATACAAAAAGAGAAAAGGACAAAAATACCCCAGGGTAAGGCTTCTGGAACGAAGTCGAACTAACACAAGTAATCATAACAATGCGGAAAGAACTTATTCAAAATATCAATCATGCCCAAAACCAGGTGTCAATAGTGTAAGAACTACTAATACAATCTAAGAGTCAAATACATCAGAAAATAACTACAAAGGAATAATAGCTGTATCTGAATACTAATAAGGACGTAACTATAATAGAAAGATAGAGGTGAACTTCGGATGCATGAATGTCCAACTGCTACCTTGGAAGCTCCAACAATCGCCCAAGTCAATCAAGCTGGGGCGCACTCGAGCTAGGACCTGCACTAAAAGGGTGCAGTAGGCATGAGTACGGTCCATTTGTACTCAGTAGGTATCATAGGCCGACCAAGAAAAGTAGTAAATAAAGCATACAAAATATAAACCAAGGGCACGTCACTTGCAATCAGAAAATGTCCCACAACGGTAGCCCACACCGCTTGCACTAATAATTCTAATATATCACATATATTGCAACGTCACAATAAGATAGAACACAAGTATACATTATATCACATATAAGTAGGACAAGAGGAAACATGCATATACAAGATCATCAAATACAAGTAAAAGAAGATAAGACAATTACATAAATGACAAGTTAATATGGCAATACAACACAATAAAGTAAGTGCAATATATATATATAATGATGATGCAAGAGGCCATCACACAACCTCTGGGATCATCGCATAATCCCCGTATACATCTACGGAGGCATGCCTTCCAACGCAGGACCCATGGAGGGTTCGTCAATCCATATAGAATCCACATATATCATATCTTTTTTTCGGTACATCCCTCGGAAAGGTGTTATCAGGTGTTGCCAGTATTTCTCAGATGTTGCCATGGTGGTATCAATATTTCATGAATGAGTATGATATGAAGATATAATACTCACAACCAATCACAATGAGTATTTCCACAACCAACCAGATGATATATTTTCACAACCAACTGCATGATATGTTTCCACAACCAACCACAATGATACATTTCCACAACCACATGAGCCAATATCCACTCATTATTTTCATTTCATTCATGAATTTCTATATGTCTCATAGGCCAATAAAGTATGAATATAATCACAATACACCAATGGTACCATATTAAGTATTTTAACAACACAATACAGTTATCACATGTATTCAAGGCTATCAATATCACATAGGATCCCACACCGTCATACACATCACATAATATCTTGATTTCAACAATTACATCACATATAGGCCTCCACACGGACACAACAAATAGATAGCCATTTTTCATTATTAGTTCCCACTCTTAACATGCAATTTGTATCATCATTTACTACCCAACCCATCTGAAAGAGTTAAGCCATAACCTACCTCAAAAGTCGAAATCGGTTCGTTACACTTCAAACCCATGACCTTACTTTTCACGAATAATCCTGAACTCCACTAAAAACATCAAATATGGAATTTACGCTTCAAAACAAAACCAATGACACCCACATTGACTACTTTTGGTTTAGGGTCAAAACGGACCCTCGGAACGAATTTTCAAAAAAGAAGGGCAAAATCAAAACTTTACTTCAAAAACATGTTCCGCATATTTTTAGGAATCTACAGCTGACAATTCAAGTCAAATCGAGTAAAAAAAAGAGGTTCAAATTGAAGAAAAACTATTTTTAAGTTTTACCGGGTAAAATCTTTAAAATTCGAGTTAAAATCAAGAATCAGAGTTGTTTTGAAGGTTAAATTGATGAAAACTAGTAATTATAAGATAAAAATATTATTCAAGTGAAAACAAGTGAAATTGGGGTTTATAATCAAGCCCTAAGATTTTTGGGATTTTGAGAAATTAATCAAGAAATTACTAAGAAAAAAGTAAATTCTTACCTTAAATCTGTAATAAAACCAAGAAATAGGTGTTAATCTAACTTTTCAAGCTCCCACGAACTTTACTTTTAAGCTTCCACACTATTTTAGAGTTTAACTACCAAGAGTCAAGATGAAAAATGAACAAAAAGGGTCAAAGGGATATTTATATTACAGAAAATCTGGTTTATGCACCAGATTTTTCCCTTCAAGGTCACCCCGGTCTTCTACGGGGTGCCGGAGATTCGTTCGGAGTTAGATATACACAAACTAACTATGCAACCATACTAAATTCGATGGTCCGAACGCGTTGGCAGTCATGTTTTCAACAAAACATCATTTTCACAAAGTTAACCCCCGAAATCCGAAATCACAATTTTTTAAACCGAGGGTCGAAATGAGATTTAAAAGCCATAAAATTATACCAAATACGTTACCACCCTAATATTGATATTTTGGATCTGCTGGTGAAGTTGTATTTTCCATTCGAGGTCGTTTCAACCGAATGTGGATCCCACACCCATATTTCAAATTTTTCAACTTTTCGATCAATAGGTTGAAATGAGCTTGGGTGTACCGGAACACGAACCAAAGAATTACCTAGTGTATAATCGATATCCCGGAGCTGCTGGCTAGTCCGTTCAGCCATCTGTCGCACGGATGAAAAGATATCCACATAAGTCCAAAATAAGTCTCTCGAATCCATAAAAAATCATAATATCACATAAATGATACCAAAATGCATCGAAAATCATGTCAATCACCCCCACACCCCAAAAATACAATAATGCAACTATGGAGAGAGATAGAACAGTCAAATCACACAAAATTATAAATTTCATATATTTCATCAAATTTTTAGTTCGTTACATTCTTCTTGTCACGGTCATCATTCTTCTTGGTGTCATAATGGTAGATCACGTTAAGTGTTAGATCAAACTTATTCTTCGTCTACAAAAAAAGTCAGCAAGGAATAAATTAGGAGTATATGATGATGCTATAGAGAACACATTAGAAACCAAGTTTTATTAGCCCCGAGGAAACTTAACTTCATGCATGAATCTAGTGCTTCATATTTGGAAAGACAAAAGATATGAAGAAAAAAAAATTCTTCCATTCTCTAAAATTAAAGAGGTATACTTAAAGAAAATTGCAGAGAAAGCATGATAATAAGAAGTTTACGTACCTCATTGGATATTGGCTGAGGATCGAGTAAATCTGTACTCCGACATAGCCAAGAAGTTTTTTAGCCAAGGAATTTTTTTCTTTCAATTAGTATATCATCTCATATTACGTCCTTGTTCGTGATATTATCAAGTTTTTTGTTGTTGGATAATTTCTTACGTGCTTGGAAAGCTTTCCAAATATTTTTGCCTGTACTTCTCTCAAGTCTTGTTTCAGTGTCATGCTTCCTTCTTGATATAGTAAAAGAAGTACATACGACCATTTCAATATTTTTCAGCAAGTCCTAACAAGAAAAGCACACTCAAATTAGTTCATATATATACAATCATAATATTCTTGATCTATAATTCTTCCAAAGACTTACCTTAATTAACTCTATTATATACGATGAAAATTTAGTCTTTTAAACTTCACGTGAATCTTTCAAATGTATTGGAGAAACAATAAACAAATTGTGCTTTTCTCTACTAATATATTTGACAATCTTAAAAAGAAAAAAAATAACATATTATATGATCTTTATTAGAATGTGAAAGGCATTAACTTTAAGAAGGGTTATTTTATTTAGGGTTCATATTATTTTGCTGGCAGAACTGTATTCCTTTTTGATTTTTTTTGACTTGGGAGAAAGTAAATAAATTTTTCAATATGGCAATTTGAATGATATTAAACCCTATAAGCCCTAATGGAGCTCCAACGAGGGGTGATTCAAGCCATAGTTAAATATTCCCAAGAAATAAAGTTGAACACCTATCAGAAAAATACTTATTTTTTTTTCCTTAAACCCTAATAGAGTTTCGACCTGAGGATAATTTTAAATCATAGTAAAATATTGAGCGGGTAAATATATATTTTTTTACCAAGACTTTGGAGACGTACAAAGATCCAAATGTTTTGTGTTGGAGTTTGACTAATATAATATTGGACAAGGACATATTTGATTGTTAAGTACACAAACGGACTAAAGGTGCAATATATGACAAAATTTAAGCAATTTCGAATTGTAAAACGACAATAATTCTTCAAGAAAAGTTTCAAAAGTTCTTCAATGTTGTAAATTTTGATATGAACTAGCATGAAAAAAAATTTAAGTAATGCTAGTATGGTTAGGAAAGTGTACCAGATAGCTCATGTGATTCATGGTGATAAATATGAAGATCAGTGAAAATTTCAGGTGCAATTTTACCACCACAATTCTTAAATTTCAAATACGTATTCAATTCTTCATCCGTTGGTATGAAATGAGAACCTATTGACAATTTTTTCTCCCATTCACTATCATATACATAATTTGATTGAATCCATAGGAATGAAAACAAAATAGAGAAACACTAAACTATACATTTCAATGAGATATATTAGGATTTGTGAACTAAGGGGCTAGAGGAAAACTGTGTATTAATACTAATATTTGATAATTCCACTTAATTTGCAATTTGGATTAGAAAAAGAGAAAAGGGTAGTCTTAACTTGCAAATTGGATTAGAGAAAATAATTAAAGTTTAATAAAAAATTTAAGAAAATGTTTAGAAAATAAAATTACATCAAAAAATTTTCTCAGAATATTGAAGAAAACCTAATCATTGTATAATTCTATTTATTAACTGCGTAGTCTTTAAAGTAATTTTTCGTCTTTAATGTAAATTAAAATAATTTATCTCTATCTCTTCCATTATCTGATACTTTCCAGAGAAGTTAAGTACTTATCCATTACTTATTATAATGTTAATTATTTGAGCAAGTTATTTCCGAAAGTAGATTTTAAATATCTAAACTGTTAGGGTCTTCATGTGTTTAATAGTAAAACTCTACGTGCAAATAATACCAATATCAATAATTAATTTTATGTTGGTTCTAATAGTGACTCGTGATTATGTTGTTTTGCTTTTCTAAGCAACATCTTTTTTATTTAAGAAAAAAGTAGTACTAATTTGTTACGGCAATTAATGTTTCATTTCAACAACATTATCAAGTAATTAATTAAGAGGAAATATGTTCTTGTAGATAAAGGTCATATAAATAGTTTGGATAAAAACTTATTAAAGAGATGTCATGAAAACAGAAAGTAATTCCATAAAAGGAAAGCTCTTGCTATATTCTCACAAGTCACATTATTATTACCCTATTATTTATTATGTAATAAAATAAAACGATGATAATATGATCTCTTCTTTATCAGCTATCCTTTATTTTTGCTGTTTGATTTTGTATTTTGATATTGATTTTAGTCACCTCCAATTAGGATTGTTATCATTTGATATCAGATCTAGATTAGAGATTTGTTTTTGTATTTCTCAATCATATGTTCATAAATTTGAAAATCTAAAAATAATCATCAAAAAAATTCAAAATTTTGTGTGTTTAATTGTTGTTTTTGATTGTAGATTGTATTCACTAGTGCTTTTTTTTTTTTTTTGTCTAGATCTAAAATTTGAATTTATTTGAAGGTGTTTTAAAATTTCAACATTGTTGAGCTTGAAATGCTTGAAGAAGATGAAGTGAATTTGTTATTTGAAACTAAATTGAAGCTTAAAAAGCACTGAAGTTTGTTCTTCATATCAAGGGGAGCTCTAATCTCGCATTTCGTAAAATTTTAAAGCTAGAAGAAGTTATGAAGATTGAAGTTTATGGTGTTCATGGCATTCTTCAAAGTTTGACGATGGCAAAAAATGAGTTTAACTTTGGCTTGAAATTAAAGGCTAAAAATACTAAAAATTATTCATG
>NW_025842957.1:0-1239 GCF_002878395.1 Capsicum annuum | reverse complement strand
AATTGTACAGCTTCCATGAATTTGGCATGAAGAGCCTCAGTCCATTCCGTGCAATTCTTTCACTTAACGATCTTATTCATCTGATTTTTATTATTTTTGAATCCTTCTCTTGCTTTCTCTGTTTTTATTTTTTCTCCTACAACAATTTTCCAGATGTATTTGGTAATGTCCTTATCAAATGGCTTTTTAAGGCAAAGATAAGCTCCTTCGTCAAAAGCCTTCTTTACTACGAGTTCGTTTTGTTCATCCCATACAACTGCATAATTATTTCAAGAAGCTACCAATTAGAATTAAATTACACTATACATTATGTGAATAGTTAATTTGACTATTCATTAGATTAATAATTCATTATCTGTAATATTAAAAACAATCATTTATCATATAAAAATAGAAATTAGCTTTTAATAATTTATGTTGTCAAACAACAAAAGTCATTATGAACCCTATTTCACGATGGATTATAAGCAAATCATTTATCTACAAATTATTTGATGCTATAATAATAGTGAATTATATAGCTAATTTTTAAAATGCATCAGTTACAATATTGACTTTACCCACATTGAACGTCATAAGCGAAGACATAATAAATACTTACCGAGTGAAATTATATCTAAGGCCACAACTCGAGCTAAGAGGTGAAAAGAAAGCGTGTTCGATGAATGGATATTGAGTATCATTACATCAATTTTTTTCTTTCCTTTGGAGAGCATTGCCATTGCATCTAAAGCCGTACCAACCACCATAACTGTATCAATGCTCTTTGAAAGTTAGTGAAGAAAACTGTATATAGAATTATCATAAGGTTTTGTTTATTTCTTATACACAAATTCTATTAGAAATTATTAGGTTTTATTGCTATACACCAGTTTATGTAATTGCACAATAAATCAACTTATAATCTTATATCATAATCGATAAGTAAAATCTTAGATATGCACATAATAAAATTATATACGATATTACTTATAATAAATAATTGAATTATAGAACAAAAATCATATAGGAATATATTACAAAAATAAATTTCAAATTCAAATATAAAATTTGTCGACAACAAATACTGAATAAGGATTGCTATCAACACCCATAGATAATAGGATACTTTTTTTTAGATAATCTTGTTTCATAAATATGCAACTATAAGTTTAGAAGATTTAGCAAAGAGAAAAGGATTTATCAATAAATTTTAATATTCTCATAGGACTAATCTATTATCCTAATAACGATATTTAT
>NW_025842956.1:0-1486 GCF_002878395.1 Capsicum annuum | reverse complement strand
ATGCTCGATATTTGGCTCACCTGGCCATCACTGTTAATGCTCCCGCTTCAGGAGGACACGGGACTCCACTCCAAATCCCTTCCCTCAGTACGCCTATTCTAGGGGATCACCCAAAAAACATATCGTCCATCTCTGCCCCTCTACTTGTCCAAAATACCTGTCATGAAAATAACCCAGATGCCTACCATCCAAAAAATCCATCCTCGAATCTTCCATTGAATCTATCCCCGAATCTAACAAATTTGTTTCCAAATTCACAAAATCTATCTCAGATGCCACCAAGATACTCGCAAATTTCATAAAACCTTTCTAAATTTCAAAACGTCCTCCCCACCTACCAACTAACTTTCTTTCATCTGCAAAATCAAGCCTTCTTTCCAAATCCTCCTCATGCCATCATATCCCCTGACATCTATAATCCCCTTCCTAATCGTGAGATGGACCATTTCGAGGAGAAGGAGAAAGAGTGGAGGACCATGCATGAAATGAAGTTGTTAGCTATGTTTGAAGAAATCAGGAGGATCAAAGAATCTCATGGAGCGAGGGACCATGATGGTTTATGGTACAATGACTTATGTGTTCACCCTAGAGTAGATCTACAACAAGGGTAAAAGGTCCCTAAATTTGATGTGTTTGATGGTGTCGGAAATCCAATGGCCCATATGAGGGGGTACTACAAGTAAGTGGTGGAGATCGAGAAAAATGAGGTGTTACTGATGTACCTATTCAACCAAAGTTTAAGCAGTGAAGCCTTAGAGTGGTTCATGTCTCAGCAGCCGAAAAGATGGACTGGTTGAAAGTATTGGTCAAGGGTTTCCTCGACAGGTTTGCATTCAACATTGAAATAGTCCCGGACCAGTATTCACTAGATTGAATCAAACAAAAGAGTGATGAGTGTTTCCGAGACTATGTTTTTCATTGGAGGAAGGAAGCTGCCAAAGTACAACCCCTATGTCCGAGGATAAAATGGTATCTGTGTTCTCTTGCGCTTAAGAAGGAGAATATTATACCAGGATGGTGTCCGCTGTCAGGGCGACTTTCGTGGATTTTGTACAAATAGGAGAATAATTGGAAGAGGTATTCGGATAGAAAAATTATGAAAAAGCCGACATCATCCGGGACTATTATGTTCTCGAAGAAGAAAAAGGAAGATGTAGGCACAATTTCTGCTGGTTTTGTTGCAAAAACAAAAAAGAGGTTCAACTCTAGGAATGCTTTCTCTTCTCCGTCCTCACCAAACCTTCAGCATGTGTTCTACGCCCACCGCCAATACCAAGCTCCACTTTCAAATTTCCAACCTCAGTACCAAATTCTACTCCCAAACATCCCATCTCTGTACCAAACTCCACTTCCAAATATCTAATCCCAATACCAAGCTCCACAACTAAATATCTTTCCCCAATACCAAGTTCTACCTCCAAATTATCAGTCTCATGTCTAATCCACTCTTTCAAAGAACCGAATAAATATCCAAGAACCTCTAAAT
>NW_025842955.1:0-3217 GCF_002878395.1 Capsicum annuum | reverse complement strand
CCAAAAATAATATGGCCAAAAAAAGCTACAGATCTTATCAAGAATTTACACTAACTGAATTTAGAGAACAAGTGGTGAGCTCTAAGAGTCTGTAACACTATTCTTAGATGGTCTACATGATTATTTTCGATACGAAAGTAAATAAGAATGCCATCAATGAAGAATATGAAGACCATGACCAAGTAATATTTGAACACTTGGTTCATTAAGTCCATGAAAGCTGCTGGGGCATTCGTGAAACCAAAGGACAAGACTATAAATTTGAAGTGACAATACTAAGTTCGAAAAATGGTTTTTGGAATGTCACATTCTCTGACCCTGAGTTGATGATAGCCTAATATGAGGTGTATTTTGGAAAAGTAGCTGGCACCCTAAAGTTGGTCAAATAAGTCATCAATTCTAGGAAGTGGATATCTATTCTTTACTGTAACTTTGTTCAACTGGCGAGAGTCTATAAACATTCTGAGAGAGTTATTTTTCTTACGCATGAATAGAATTGGTGCGCCCCACGAGGAGACGTTATGCCTGATGAATCCCTTATCTAAGAGATACTTCCAATATTCTTTCAATTGTTTGAGTTCATCTGGAGCCACTCTGTATGGCAGAATAGATATACGCAGAGTATCTAGAAGAAGGTCTATTCTGAAGTCAATTTTCCTTACGAAAGAAAATCTAAGAAGATCTTCAGGGAACACATCTGGAAATTCCCTGACTGCTGAACTAACTCAAGAGTTGGAGTTTCTGATCTAGAGTCTTTGACTCACACAAGATGGTAGACACATCCCTTGGATATCATTTTTCTCGCTCTAAGGTATAAAATCAACTGACCCTTAAGCGTTGTAGTACTACCCCTCCATTCAAGGACTGGTTCATTTAGAACTCAAAATAAACTATTTTATTTCTATAATCAACTGAGGCATAGAATGACTGGATCCAATCTATGTTGAGAATGACATCAAAATCTATCATATCTAACTCCACGAGATCAACTGAGGTAACTTTATGTGATATTGTGACTGGACCGTTTATGTATACTTACCTGGCTACAATGGAAACACCGACTGGGGTAGACACTGAAAAGGTCCCTGTTAGAGTTTTAGGACTAACTCCAAAGTTGACGGCTATATATGGGGTTACAAAAGAAAGAGAAGCACCAGGGTCTACCAAAGCATAAACATGTAAGTGAAAGACATATAGCATACCAGTAACTAGGTCAGGAGAAATTTTCTGATCTTAGCAGGACTGAAGAGAATATAATCTGTTCAGACACTGACCATTGGTAGAATAGAAGCGTCACCCTGCTGAGTTAGCCAACTAGATAGAACTGATGATTGATGGGACTGGCCCTGTTAGCGCAAATCCCTACCTTTCTAAGCAACTACCAAACACTCCCGAATCTGATGGCCTAGATTGCCACACACGAAGCACACATCACTGCCCACTCTACACTCTCTTTGATGGTTTCTTCCATATTTCTGACATAGATGGTTCATACGGGCACAGTTAACACTGCCTTGGAACTTAGAACCTGGTGCTCTATCCCTATTATTATTTCTAAATTTTTGTATGGAAGCACTGGCTGAAGTGTGTGTTAGGGCTGAAGACCTTTAATGAAACTAAGGGCAATTACCACCTTCTAATCTTGGGTAACCAAAATTAAAAATACCCATTCTAGACCTCTTGTTTCCTCTCTCCCTCTTATTAATCTTCTGCTCTTTAATTTGTTGAGCATGGACCATCAACCAAGACAAGTCCATCTCCCCAATTGGCATTGCGGTCCTGTACTCTTTGACCACACTATCATGAATGCCAGACAAAAACATACTTACCTTGGACCTACTGTCAGCTACTACATGATGAGCATATCTAGATAACTTAGTAAAATTGGGGGAAAACTGTTTCACGCTCATGCTTCCCTGCCTCAAGTTAATAAATTCAAACAACTTGACCTCCCTCAACTCCAATAGGAAGAATCTGTCTAAGAAAGCTACAGAAAACTCTTCCCATTCTACAGGACCTACATCAACACCTCTATCAACCTTCCACTACTTAAACTATGTATGGTCCACATCCTGAACTGATATGTAGCCAACTCGGCACTCTCACTAGATGTTACCCCCATAATATCTGTTACCTTCTACACCATAACTAGGAATTCTTATGGATCCTCTTCAAACTTAGACCTCGTGAAGGAAGGATTGTTAATTCGGGACCTAAGCTCATGATCATCCTCACTACAAGAGTAGATAAGGATATCATTGATAAAAACTATGGCAAACATGTCCAGATACTGTTTGAACACTCTGTTCATCAAGTCCATGAAGGCTGCTGGGGCATTTGTTAGCCCGAAGGACATGACTAGAAACTCAAAATGACCATAACGGATTCTGAAAGCTATCTTTGAAATATCACACTCTCTTACCCTAAGCTGATGATAGCTGAATCTAAGGTCTATATTTAAGAAGTAACTTATATCTTGGAGCTGATCAAATAAGTTATCAATTCTAGGAAGAGGATATTTGTTTTTGACTGTGAATTTATTCAGCTAATGACAGCTAATGCAAATTCGCAAGGAACCATCTTTCTTTCGCATGAATAGGATAGGAGAGCCCCATGGAGAAACACTAGGCCTAATGAAACCTTTATCTAAAAGATCTTTGAGTTTCTGTTTATAATCTTTAAGTTTAGTCGGAGCCATATGATATGGAGGAATAGAAATAGGCTGAGTATCTGGGAGAAGGTCAATATCAAATTCTATTTCCCAATCAGGAGGTAACCCTGGCAACTCTTCTAGAAAAACATCAGGAAACTCATTGACTATACTAACTGATTGAACTATTAGAGTCTTAGACTTAGTGTCTTTAACTCTGACTAGGTGATAGATACACCCTTTAGAAATTAACTATCTGGCTTTAAGATAGGATATGAAATGACTTTTGGGACACTGAATTTCCTCCCCACTCAAAGACTGGCTCATCTGGAAACTAAAACTTCACCACTCGGGTGCGACAATTAATAGATGCATAACAGAAATAGAGCCAATCCATACAAAGAATAAGGTCAAAGTCAACCATATCTAGCTTTATTAGGTGTGCTAACATGATTTTAGGAAGGACAATAATAGGATACTTTCTATAGATCTATTTGGCAACAACTAACTCACCCACTATGGTAGAAACCAATAAGGGCTTAGGGATATTTTTAGGAGTTATTTCAA
>NW_025842954.1:0-1200 GCF_002878395.1 Capsicum annuum | reverse complement strand
ATTTTTTAAAAAGGTCATAGAGTGTCCTTTTCCCATTATCTAATCACATGTTCGGTAATACTATTTTTAACTAGGAGTGTCAAACGGGTCGGGCTGATCCGGCCCAACCCGGCCCACCTAGTCAACCCGGCCCGCTTAGCCCACGGATTGTAGGGTACCGAATTCTGGATCGATTTATTTTTTATTTTGGGCCCGATTAACCCGGCCCAGACCAAGCCAGGTCCAGGCTCACCGGTTAACCGACCCGATTAAAATTAAATATATATATATATATATATATATATATATAACAAACGAACTAATTTACTACAAAGTATTATTAATTTATTATATTAAGTAGCATATGTTTTATTTAAAGAAGTACATATATTTTATATGCGTATGTATATATTGAATGGTACGTATATATGTGTGTATATTTTCTAAAGTAGTATATATTTAACGTATACATATATATATATTTTAGAAATTAGTATATAACTATATATTTAGTGTGTGTGTGTATATTTTAGTATATATATATTGCAGTATATGTTTTATTTAAAGTAGTACATATATTGAATGGTACGTATATATGTGTATATATCTTCTATAGACGTATATATTTAACGTATACATGTGTATATGTTTTATAAATTTGTATATAACTATATATTTAGTGTGTGCATAGGTTATAGTATATATATATTGTAGTACATTTTATTTAAAATAGTACGTATGTATTGAATGGTACGTATATATGTGTGTATATTTTCTAAAGTAGTATATATTTAACGTATACATGTGTATATGTTTTATAACTTTGTATATAACTATATATTTAGTGTGTGCATAGATTATAGTATATATATATTGTAGTACATTTTATTTAAAATAGTACGTATATATTGAATGGTACGTATATATGTGTGTATATTTTCTAAAGTAGTATATATTTAACGTATACATGTGTATATGTTTTAAAAATTAGTATATAACTATATATTTATAGTGTGTGTATATTGTAGTATATATATATATTGCAGTATATTTTTTATTTAAAGTAGTACATATATTGAATGGTACATATATATGTGCATATATCTTCTATAGACGTATATATTTAACGTATACATGTGTATATGTTTTATAAATTAGTATATAACTATATATTTAGTGTGTGTGTATATATTGTAGTATATATATTGTAGTATATTTTAT
>NW_025842953.1:0-1544 GCF_002878395.1 Capsicum annuum | reverse complement strand
GAACTGGAGCACTAACAGTCTGAGTCTGGGTCTGAGGGCGATAGTCATGACACCCTTGTCCATCCCGTGGACAATCTCTAACTCTGTGACCCATGTCACCACACTAGAAACAACCCCTCTTCTCACTCCAACACTCATCCAAATGAGACCTACCACACTTAGGACACAGGGGATGATTTGGCTTACTGCCAGCACTGTACTGGGACCTGGATGCATATGACCTGCTACTTTGCTCCTGCCTACCTCTAGACACAGAAGCACTAGCAGATGATGATGCTGGCATAGACGAATGATCCTGATACTGAGGGCGACTCCCTCCCTGTGATCTAGTCTAACCCTGTTCGTGCTGCTCGGACCTAGCTCTCTTATTCTTTCTCATTCTATCTCTTTCCTTAATCTTGTCTGCCTCAATCTGTTGGGCATGAGTCATCAGCCTAGAAAGATTCATCTCACTATTCAGCATAATAGACCTACACTCCTTAACCACATAACTAGATACTCCAGTGACAAACTTACTCATACTAGCCCGATTATCAGCTACTAAGTCAGGAGCATACTTGGCCAACTGATTGAACTTTAGACAGTACTCCCTAACAGTCACAGAGCCCTGTCATAGGTTCATAAACTCTTTCACCTTCACCTCCCTCATCTTCAAAGGGAGCTGGAACTCTTGCCAAGTTGTAGGGACAGCTCCCTCACCTCTACCTTTCCTCCAAGCAACAACCCAATCATAAGCAAGGTATTTCAACCTATACGCAGCCAACTCTATACTATGTTCCTCAGATACATGCATCACCTGAGTAATCTTCCGCACCTCTTTTAAAAACAACCGTGGACCCTCATCAGACTTGGACCCATAGAATTCTAGTGGATTTATCCGCATGAAGTCATGGATCCTAGCAGCAGTTGAATCACTTCCCCGCTGCTGTAGAGCTAGGGTCGGGTAGGCCTTAATATTTGCAGTAATAGCTTGGGCCAGCACCTGAAAGGCTACCCAAAATTCAGCATGAGACACATTTTTATTCAATGGGCCAGCGAGTTGAGGTTGCTAACCATCATTATTTCTTTTTGCTCGATGTGGAGGCATATTTCAGAAAGAGGAGAGCACGAATCAATAGCAGAGAGAGACTTTAAGCACGATAGACTTCTGAAAGAAAGAATCACATTTTTTCTTAAAACATCTTGTAGCCTATTGCTTATAGATGTGGCGCGCTACACATCGATGATCAAGAATCTACTTAACGCGGCTTGTCAGACTCCCTAGGACACCTTAAAAACTTAGGCCCTGATACTAAGTTTGTAACACCCCAAAAAATAGGTCCCAGAGCATTACACGGTGCTTGACGCTATGAGTAGCCCCAAGCTAACCCTTTGAGCCATTTTTATTCAGTTCAACACAAATCAACGGGGTTTCCATAAATAACCCTCAAATATCAACAGAGTAATCATCATCAAAGAATAAAAGAATTTTAGAGAGATAACAAAATATGACTTATTAGTCAACTCCCAATATCTATACTAGTGTGACAAGCCTCTAAGAAAAT
>NW_025842952.1:0-1388 GCF_002878395.1 Capsicum annuum | reverse complement strand
ATTTTTTTATGACTTTTCTCTTTGATTTACAATAATAATTGATAATTAAATCAATACTCCTCTCATCTTGATTTATGTAATGCACTGATTTCATCATCTAACAAGCCCCTCAAACCTGATATATTTTGGGAAAGGTAATCAGGCAAAATATTGTATTTTTCTCATTAAAAATATAACTTTAGCGAGAAGGGCGTTGAGGAAATTGGACGTTATTATTTTCTTTCCTAAAGTTTTAGTATTATTATTTATCGTGCAGTTATTTATATTTGTTGCTGTTACTTTGTTTTCACTATTTATTCAATTAAGAATCTTTCAAAATCATTCTTTCTAATGCCTTCACAAAAAAATAAATAAATTATATATACACTTAAAATACACTCAATTTGATTTATATTTGTTGCTATTACTTTATTTTCACTATTTGTTCAATTGAGCATCTTTCAAAATCACTCTTGAAAAAATTCTTTTGGCCATAAAATTTGGCCATAATAGTAATAAATTCTATTCACATTATAAACTAGTTTCCTTTTGAACATTTTTGTCCCTTTCATCTTAAATTTAAAATTCTTTCATTACTTATTATATTATTCTTTCTCAATACATTGAAAACTATCTCAATACAGGAGAATGAACAAGTTAATATCATTTTCATAAATATGATTGCATAGTACTTATTACTTGAAAAGAATAGTCTAGGATGAAAATAATAATATAAAATTAATTAATTATATTCTCATATATCCAAAATCAGTGTACCAGAGTAGTATTATCTGAAATTTTTAATTTAACATTATAAATTTGTGTATCATATCTACTTATTAATTAATTATATTCTCATATATCCAAAATCAGTGTACCAAAGTAGTATTATCTGAAAATTTTAATTTAACATTATAAATTTGTGTATCATATCTACTTAATTATGTGTTTTATCATATAAATAATCTTATTTTTTTAATCTTTAATTTTAAATTTTATATCTCTTTTTTTATATAGATAAATAGGAGGTATAGATATATATCTTAAAATCTATCAATATTCATAGATAAATAGGAGGTATAGATATATATCTTAAAAACTATCAATATTTGAATAACTTTTAGATTTTTATTTTTGTTGAAATCTGATTCGTAGTTTGGTATTACATAAAATAAGCAATTACCAAAATTTCCGACACAAAAAGTTAATTATTTTTTATGAATTCAGTTGTACAATGTTAATTATGCTATAATTTTTCTCATGATAATTCAAACGATTTTTCTTTTTCATTTCAAATCTTTTCTATCTATTTTTATAAGTAGAGCGGAAAGAACTCAACATAACATTACAAAATTTGGCATTAAAATTTTCGTAGTTGAAAAATAAATTACTCTATGTTAATTTTACAC
>NW_025842951.1:0-2794 GCF_002878395.1 Capsicum annuum | reverse complement strand
ATAGTTTAGCATAAATAATATCAATAAATTCAGCCCATGAGTTCTAAAATCCTGAAAAATAATCTTGAATGGAGAGACCTCCTTGAGAGTAATTAGCAATTTCATGCTCTAGTTGAAAGCTACTTGTGTTATGGTCTTGGATGTAAGCCTTTTGTAAGTAATCCCACATGGCCTTTGTTGTCTTGTATGACCTGAGATTAAGAACAATAAGAGGGTCAATTGACCCTAAAATCCATGTCATCACCTGAGCATCTTTAATCTTCCATTCCCCAAGCTTTGTAGGATCTGTAGGAAAAGGATCACTTCCATCTATATGTCCCAATAACTCTTTTCCTATGACAAATAGTTGAAATTAAAATTGAAATTCCCAGGCAAAGTAATTTTTTCCAGTGAAACAAACATACAAGAACTCAAACTGATGTGACGCCATGTTCTTGACTAGCTAAGGGAGACACAAACACAATGATACCAGAATGATCAAGACTAAATTCCTAATATGCTTAGGACTACTGTTGATAGTAAGCAGTAAGCAGAACAAAGACTTTCAAAAGAAAAATCTCAAAAGGAACCACGGATGAAAGACGTACTAAGAATCAAAGTCGAAAAGAAGGCTCTAATACCATTTCAATTTTGTTGAATGATTTCTCAAGTAGAGAGTTTTGTCATTAAATAGAAAGACTTCTCCTTGTACATCCCTAAAGATCTGTCATAAATCTCCTAATATCTGCCATGTATCCCCTAATATCAGTCATTCCTAGCTGTCACATCCCTACGAATATCTTCTATATCTAAGTATTAAAAGCTATTTACACAAATATTACATATTTATAACTGAACTCTGTCCAGATAGCTAGACAGATATGATATGTCTATTATCCCAACAAGGAATAGTGAAGAAGCATAGAAAACTTTAGCTGATTGTTACCAACAAAAAGCATGCGAGGAAAAGATGCACAAACGAAAAAAAAAAGCCAAGTGTGTCAATTTATTGATTTTTTTTCCACCCTATTGTGGAAGATATGCACCTTCAGCATAAGTTCATCAGCCTGGAAGTCCTTGATCAACTCAGACAACCACTAAACTGTTATCCCTAACAAATTCCAACAATCCTTAGCTTAAAAATGTATCAATTTTCCTCCAAATGCAACGGATATTTGACTTTCTTTCATCCGAATCTTGAAGTTCAATTAGTTTTGAAATCTTTGGCATATATTCTCACACAAAGTCAACTGGTATATTCTGCATTTTATGACAAGTTTTCAAGTATGCATATAGAAAAATGCAAGATTAATATGCCTGAGTATGAATTATATTGAGATACAAAACAGACACAGTTATAGTGGAAAAGGTGACACATTCAGTTTTAATGTATGGACAAAGGCTCACCAGATTTTTCAAGAATCCGCAAGAAGTAAGGATTTTCTGGCATGAAAGTTTTGGCAGCTTTAATGACCCTGCTCGCTTCTGAAGCTCTTGGTTGCCCTCTTTTGCGGCGATCATACCTTCCACGCCCTACAGATTTCTCCCATTGCTGGTTGATGAATGATTTGATTGTACCGGCAATTTATCAAATTACCTCTCAATATGATGCAGATAAATTTTCAAGCTTACAATATTTTGTGGGAAAATAAGCTAGCCAGGCTTGCAATTGGTTTTATTTGAAGATACTGGTCCAAATGCATCTGGAATCTCTGTATATTTATTTTAATTGTAATGAACTAGATTGTTTTCACTTCCCTCTTGTACATTATTTGGATTAGTCATACCTCCAGTTGCCGCTGCAGAATGTATAGGAACTTTCATACTTTGACGAATTAATTTGCCGCTGAGTGGCTTAGTTAAACTGCTATTGCCCCATATATTCAAATTCTTCACATTTAATAGCCGTCTGTCGTCATGTAATTGTTTGTTATGCATCTTGTTTCATAGCAATGCAAAAGCTTCATCCTTCCAGGTGCAATTTTACGTCTTTTGGCTCCATGAGGAAATTCAGATGACTTAGGCAGACTCTATGGTCCTTGCTCAGCTTCCAAGGGATTCATAATTTTAACACAGCTCTAGCCATCCTTATCGCTAACAATTTTTTCCTTTCCGCGAGAAAGATCATGACAAACATCATGTAGTTTAGCATTGACATGACTCCTAAATTGATAAATCAATCTCGGTAGCAGTGAGGTCAATACGTGAACATTGAAACATTAGTTCAGTCCATATTTGAAAAGTAAAAAGTACCAACAGCTGACAGAATGATGTTCCATAAATTCTAGCTAACCATAGTGAAACCAAATCATTTTACCAGCCTTCTAAACATCCACGCACCAGAAAGTATCAGTGAGAACAATAAGATTGACAATATCGATCAATTGTCCAGAAGGCTAAAAAGGTGGGAGAGAAGGAAGCTGAACACCTAAGCAAGGAGTTCAGTCTCCATGTTTCTGGACAAATGTGTCCGGCATGCGCTGCACAAGGAAATAACAAACATCAATTTTTATACTTAAAATGTGGTCTTACGGCACAAATGCTAGTGTAGCAATTATGATATTAATTAGAATTAGAAAGATACAACAGAAAATTTGTATGTCAAAAGTTTATGAATTTCAAACGGAGTGCTTATGCACCAGTAAGCAGAACAGCAAACTTAACAATTAAGCAGGAGCTAGGAGACTAGATGACTAGACGACGATGTCTGACAATCTCAAGAATGCAATGAGTGAAACAGTCTAATGAAGAGACAAAGGATAGCCTGAAAATACAAAATGTCCACCAAACAGTATGCTGTAATTAGTTGTCACAG
>NW_025842950.1:0-3280 GCF_002878395.1 Capsicum annuum | reverse complement strand
GTAAAAGTTTTACTAAGTGGGACACCTTAGTAAGTTGGTTGTCCTTAAAATTTTTGATTTTGAAAGTAAACAATATTGGATAGACTAAAAAGAATGAAAGATAGTTGAATAAAAAACATACATTTTTTAAAACATGTGTGATAGAAAAATATAACAACTAATATAAAATGAAAGACAATAGCTTATGAATACGAATTCCTTATGACTTTTTGCTGTGACTAACTATTTAAGTCCTTTTTAGATGTCTATCTATGAAATAGATATTAAATACTCATTAAAAAAAATTGTAAGTAATATAAATTGACTGCCTAGATATTTTTGGGTTGATTATAAGTAATATAAGTAATATAAATTGACTGCTTTGATATCTCTTATGCTTAGTATGTTTGGATTGTGAGTATTTTGTGTACAGGACACACTAATTATGCTATTTTATAATTTTTGTTTATTCAGCATGTTGACGTGATAATGTATTACTTGAGGAAAAAATTAAAGTACAGTGTCGTGAAGCCTATTACATACATCACTATCGATGTCTTCTTTGTTAAATGGATACGTTCAATTCATCAATAATGGTTGAATTTGAATGGAGAAATGAGTTGTATCACTCCTGAACACCATGTTAGCCAATACATTAGGGGTTACAAACTGCTTGCCAATGTTCCCTGAGATTCTATTGACAATATCATCATTCCTGTGAATGTTAGTAAGTCATTTCATTGGATATTGATTGTTTTCCGAATTAGACATAGGTGTCTATACGTTTATGATTCAATGATGGGAGGTGTTATCCATTCAAAGAATGTTTTAGATCATGTTCGGTCTCTTTCAACCATGATACCTATGTTTTTTATTGTCACTAATTTTTACGAAAAACGTTCACATATTGACTGACATCGGAAAACTGCATACATTGATAAATCACTGAGTGAACCTTTGGAGTATGTCATTTTGAAGGATACACCACAGAAGGAACCTCAATCTAAGTAAGTTAAATTTAAATTATATTTGTATGTATTTATATTAATATATATGTTGCTTTATAAGTGATTTTGCTGATTTTCTATTTTACAGTGATTGTGGTATGTTTGTATACGCCTTCGATGAGTACGTTAGTCATGACATATTTGATATCTCCAGTAAACTTTTTGATGTTGTCAACCATCGAATCAGATATGGTGCACTACTATGGGATTATGCCAGACAGAAGCAGAGTGATGGGGCAATCAGTGAAAGTGAGGCAACAGGAAATGTTACTAGCAAGCATGGTGGTTTCAAAAGATCTAGGGAACAGTTTGGAAGTACAAGGATACGATAGTACCAGACACAAAATATTACAACAGTAGTTGTTCTTATTTAGTTCTTGTGTTTTGTGACGGATGTTTTGATATTTGAAAGTAGTAATATATTTTCCAATAGTTACAAGGATATACTGATTTTTTTTTTGTTACTCTATATTGAGTTTGGTTCTTTTTGGTTGAACTTTATTGATGTGATGAAGTAAAGCAACAATGTTTTTAATTGGGAAAGTTCTTGTGTTTGTATTAGTTCTTGTAGATATATAACTTTCAACCCAATTTGATACATGCATTGGTTGCATTCAGCTGTTATACAATGTATTTTTTGACGTGTAGAATCCCATTTAAGTGCAGATTTCCATTTAAGTCTTGCATTTTTCTTGATTCTTTCCTTGTGTATTCTACGTCTACTCCAACATGATTTATATACAATGCAAAAGTTACCTAACTGCTTATTTTTCCTTATCATTATCTTTGAACTTTACATGTATCCAAATATGATTCTACAAATTGTAATTCATTAGGTAAACTAAAATGTACAATAGCTATCACTATCTTACATGGGTAGGAGTCCTAGTTTATTATTCATTCAAATACCTGAATATCAAGTTGCAACTATTGCACATTACAGTGCATTTTCGGTGTATGTTGTTATTTTTTCCAACATTATATACGTCTTCAGTCATATTAATTGAAAAAGAAATTCACCAACTCTCAAATATTTGATTATTTAAAACCAATAAAAATAAATATCCATAACCACAAAGTAATTAAAACGGAACAAATCTTAACACTTCAATTTATTGATCATTAATGTTTTTAAAAAACAATTAACATCAACATAAAGTAAGCAAAATAGATTCCTTCTTAAGCTGGTGGTGCATGTTTGTGGCAAGTCCTTTTATTGTGCCCCTCACGATGACAGTCACTACATGTAATCTTTGAACGTTTACACTTGTCTTCATTTGGTGCTTTCCATCTTTCATAACATGGTATTCCGGAAGGTCGTTTTGAATCAGGTGTAATACAACTTCATCCAACACTTCACGTAGTATTTCTCATGTACTTTCACAAGGAAGAGGTTAACTAGTATGGCATAAGCATCTCTAAAATTTTTGTTGTTGTAGTATGGTGAGCAATAGTTCTCGCCATGTTGGTTTCTATACGTAATAGCAGCCATAACATGAGAGCAGGGTATTTTGTCCAATTGAAATTCTCCACAACTACACTTTATGCTTCTCAAACAAACAATGAATCTTTTTGCTCCATTACTTACAGTATGCAGGAATTCATTTGATGCTTTTACCTGCATTCAGAATCAATTTTAATACACAAATCAATTAACAAAAAATTCAAGTCATGTAAAAAATAATGGATAAAGGACTTACTATCATTCTCTGTGAAAACGAACGATTATTTGTCAAAATATCATTATATTTGACTGTCAAACTTGTTAACGTGTTTGTTGCCTCCTTATAATGTTTTGCATTCGATGATTCAATCATTAACCTCATAAAATTCATTGTTGAAATCACGGGTAATCTTCTAGCTATTTTGTTCGTGTTGTTGATGGATTCCGCTATGTTTGATGTCATTGTCCAAGTCCATTTGACAGTAGAATGAACCCTTGCCCATTTATGATAGCCAATTTGGAATAAACCCCCTAACGCTCTTATCTATTTGGTCCACCCTTCCCATTAACTCTTCAAATTGTTGTAGAGTATATGCCTTTGCCATTGCAAAAAAAGTTTATGCAATTCTTCAAAATTCTTACGAAAGTTTACCTTTATGTTGCACCACAGATGCCAAATACAAGCATGATGTGACAGATTTGGATATACTGCGGATGTTGCCTTCCAAATACTTTCATTTCTATCGGACATTATACACATACCTTTCCTTTCCCCAAATACAATCTTAAATTTATCAAAAAACCAAGTCCAAGATGCAATATTTTCTGAATCAACCACAGCATAAGCAAG
>NW_025842949.1:0-1385 GCF_002878395.1 Capsicum annuum | reverse complement strand
ATATTCCTCGATCATTTGCATTTTATTGCCGCCATGTGCAGATAGTCTTCGAGAAACATAGTTAAGACTTTTTTCTTCGACCAAAAGTGATTTTTTGGGAGCTTTTTCATATTCAGCAATTTTCTTGACTATTTCCTCCCGTTGATCATGACCATAAGGGAGTTTAGTTTCTGGCTACCAGACCATATAATAATATCGGATTAAGCCAAAGTCGGAAAACCGAACCAAAGCACCAACCGAAATAGAAAAGAATCTTAAGTAATTTTATGACTGTATGGTCAATTCTTTTACCCAAACATGGGGCCTGTCAGAGATTTAATATCCTTATATTGAACCTGTGTGTCTAGAAGTTCTAATTGTGCGGAAATTCGCCCTTTTCTCATCAATACGGGCTAGAGAAGCACAACTTACTAGACGGTGTCACAGAGACAAGGTTAACATAAGTCTATTGAACTCGACTGTACCTCCATTTTGGAACCAAGTCAAGAAATTAAAAAGATTCTTTCATATTTTGATAGAGTCTGGAGCTTTCATAGTTAACATGTCAGCGAAGTTAGATCTTCAACATAGATATAAGATACTGTTCAGTCGGACATAGTCATGGTCGGATTATGGTAGAAGTTTTTGTTTGAATAACTATAATAAATAAAAAGATATGTACCTGATTTGCCGGGAACCCAACGGGAATAGTAGCAAACAAGTAACTTCTTCTTTATTTATTTCTTGAATATATTACAAAAGAGAGAGAGAGAGAGAGAATTTCTGAAAATTCAAAGAGAGTTTCTGAACTCTTGCCTTCCTTCAAGGATGAGGCACCTATAAATACTAAAAAAAAAAAATCTTGCACAGTAATAGATGGGTCCCTGTGCACAGTGTTTTTATTATTACAGATAAGAATTTATCATATCATATCCATCAGTCAAATATTGTCTTTGCCTTTCCATTTCTTGATAAAATCTTCAGCTTTTACAAGTGCTTCTTCTTCCAATAGAATTTCTGGAGGTTGTGCATCAGTAATATCTTCAGTATTTGTTTCGGTACTATTCATTGATATATCTGAATTTTGCTCCACAGTTTGCAGCAATTTATCCCTGACCTCGGATAAATATTCCTCGATCATTTGCTTTTTATTGCCGCCATGTACAGATTGTCTTCGAGAAACATAGTTAAGACTTTTTTCTTCGACCAAAAGTGATTTTTTGGGAGCTTTTTCATATTCAGCAATTTTCTTGACTATTTCCTCCCGTTGATCATGACCATAAGGGAGTTTAGTTTCAGGATCTTTCCGAAGTAATTTGTCCCAAAAATTACAATAAAATGTTCGGTATAAAGCAGGAATTTGTTGAGCATCATAACCTATTTCGATGGACCAACGATGGATCCAA
>NW_025842948.1:0-1326 GCF_002878395.1 Capsicum annuum | reverse complement strand
GCAGGATGAGACCTATTTTCAACATTTACTTCCGGCAATGGGAAAATTTTTTATTGAAGTCCTCAAAATGGGGGAGATGATAGAGGACGGAATTAAGACCGGCCAAATAGTGAGGTTTGCCACATTAAAAACTACCACACAAGCGATTCAAGGTAGATCTGGCGCATTTGGAGGTAAAAAGAAGAAAGAGGATGTGGCGACTGTCGTAGATGAAACCCATTCCTATCCCAAAAGACCACCTCGCCCCTATCCCCAATCCCAAGCCCAAGTCTACGCCCAAGCTCCATATATTCCTCCCCACCATTACTACCCTCCACAAAACCCTTTATATTTTATTCCACCACCCCCGTACCCAATATATAGCGCACAGCCATATGCCCAAACCCTATTTTACCCACAGTGGCGCGCAAGCTCCACAAAATCGCCCATTCGCTCCACCAAATTACCAAAACCCCTCTAGACCCAGTTTTCAGCCTAGGCTCGAGTATAAAAAAGAGAAGGCGGTCAAAAATCAATTCACACCTCTTGGGGAGTCATATGCTAGCTTGTTTGATAGGTTGAGAAAGTTGAAGGTTTTGAGCCCAATTCAAGGAAGGCTTTCAAATCCACCGCCGAGGAATCTCGATTATTCTTTAAGGTTTGCGTACTGTTCTGATATGCCAGGACATGATATCGAGAAATACTGGCATTTAAAGAGAGTTGTCCAAGATTTAATTGACACAAATCAGATGCTGGTCCAGGCCCCAGAGGGTCCAAACATTAACCAGAATCCGCTGCCAACCCATGCTGAAGCCAATATGTTAGAATTAATATATGATGGAAAAGAGTCTTCGAGGGGTTATAAGCCTATTGTCAAGATACAGACCACTGAGGAGAAATTGGTAAATGTAGCGGAGTCTTTGAAAGCAATGTCATTGAACCGAGAAGGAATGAGAGAAGATAAAGCCCAAGAAAGTACAAAGAAACCCCTGGTCACATTACAAGGCACCAAAAGGTATGTTGATTTAAGTCAGGATAAACCTAAGTTGACAATGGTGGGAGCTCTGAGTCAGCCCATTTTGACGGTGAAAGAAGCACTGGCAGCGCCTATTGTCCTCAAACCGGTGACCCAACCTCCGATAGTTGATACGAAAAGGGTTCCCTAGAATTATGGGCGGACTGTGATGACCTATCATGGGAAAGAAGTAGTGGAAGATGTAGATGAGGTAGGGGGTTTGACTAGGTCAGGAAGATGCTTTGTGCCTGAAAGCTTAAGAAAGTCCAAGCCAACGGCGAGTGGACCGTCATCTATCAAAAAGCCTATCACCGAAGAAGAAGTCGAAGAAT
>NW_025842947.1:0-1129 GCF_002878395.1 Capsicum annuum | reverse complement strand
TCTATTTTTTAAAATTTTTATGTAAAACGTAAAAGTTTATTACATAGTGGAAAAAATAAATTATTTGAACTACATGTAAAATATAAATAAATTGAACTAATAACAAAATTCGTAATTATCATATGTAAAAAGAGGAAAAAGTAGAAGTGATGGAACATTTGTGGAAAAAGGAATTGTGGGTGGAGGACCACTACTATAAAAAAGTTAAGAACATAACTTTTTGTTATGTTGAACAACTCATTTTTTAGTATCTTTTTAATTGATTTGATAATTCACTGCATTTTTTTCCTCGGTCATTATGTTAAACGTTAGAAATTCTTACGTTTTATATTTTTTTATAAAACGTAAGAATTTTTTACGTTTTATAAAAAAAAATATGTAAAATGTAAGAAATTCTGATGTTTTTGTAAAAATCAACTCTGTTAGTTGTTAAAAAAAATAGAAAACATAATAAATTATTACATTTAGCCTATTTTGGTAACTTTTTAAACAGGTGACCTATTTTGTTCACTTTTTAAATTCTGTGACTCATTTTGGTTCTGAGTTATATCTTGTCTATTTAATAATTTTCAATAGATGAGTCATGTGTTGCAACAATTTAGTCATCTGTTGCAATAGATGTCTATATTTGTTGGATAGTTTTCAATAGATGAGTTAGCTATTGCAACAGGTTAGTCATCTATTACAACAGATGTCTATATATGTTTGGTTATTTTCAACAATGTCTTTAACTGTTTGGTCTTTTCCAACAGATTACTCATCTATTGCAACATGTTAATTGAAATCGTAATTGAACTTATCAATTCATCTTTAATTTTAGTTAAATCAATGTTGTTATTACTAATAATGTCTTAATTTGAATCATTTCAAATAAAATTAGTCAATCAACACTTTACTCAAGACGAATACACTTAGATGATCATGTAATTACTATGAGATTAACTGAAATCGTAATTAAATTATCAATTCATCTTTAATTTTAGTTAAATCAATTTATTTATTACTGATAATTAATTAATTTTAATTATTTCAAATCAAATTGGTCAATTGATCATTCTACTTAAGACGAAACACTTAGTTGATCATGTAATTACTATAAAATTAATTGAAATTATAAGTGAACTTACTA
>NW_025842946.1:0-1704 GCF_002878395.1 Capsicum annuum | reverse complement strand
GTAGTATATTTTATTTAAACTTTAAAGTAGTACATATACATTGAATGGTGCGTATATATGTGTAATTGTGTATATGTGTATATATTTTTTAAATTCTAATGTAGTATATACTATATATATATTGTTTAACGTATTTAAAATGTATATAGGTGGGTATATATAGTGTACATTGAAAAAAACTTTTTTATTTTTTTGACGGGGTTTGACAGGATTTTTAACCAGATTTAGGTGGGTTTGACTGGGTTGGGTTAAGTGGGCCGGGTTAGGACTATTTTTAAAAAAATTACTATTGAGCCCAGACCGACCCGGCCCACTTAACCCCAACCCGGACCCGATCCGGCCCACAACCCGGATAAATTTAAAGAGCCGGTTCCGGGTTGACCCGGCCCAGCTCGCTTAACAGCAATAGTTTAAACTTAAAAAAAATAAGGGAAAGGACAGAAACGACACTTCAAATTAAACTATTTCCTCAAAAATGGCCATGGAATTTAAATTCCATTTTCTAGCCATTTTAATTTACTGACTGGTTCTATACTGTTTTTACACAACTTTAATACAGGTTTTATACAAATCTTATACACAAATATTCTATACGAAAATTATACAGTTTTGATACATAATTTATATAATAACTATACTTATTTTAACACGTTTTATACAACAATTATATAATTTGTATACACTTTTTATATATTGTACATATATATATTTGATAGAACTATACAATTTCTATACATATATCTTATATAGATTCATATTCTATTTAGTAATTATATCGTTTTTATATAATTTAATTATTATTTCTAAACAATAAAAAAAAACAGAATATTTGGTCAATTTAAAAATTTATAGTAAAAAAAAATTGAAATATTTTTAAAAGGACCGAATTGCCCAAGTTGAATATTGTATCAGTATTGTATATAGACTATATCAATATCGTATATGGATTGTATATGGACTACGTGAATCAAAATGACCCAAATTGAGAAAGATTAGGAAATGACCATAAAATGACATTTGTTTAGCCGACTGGACATTTTTTGTCCAAATGTCAAACTTGGGCTATAATTGAGCTATTATTTTTTAAAAAAATCATAGAGTATCCTTTTTCCTAAAAAAAAAAAAAAAATGGCTCGAACTTCAGCCCACTTGAGTACTATAGCAAGTTGGAGTTGAAAATGAAAATATGGAAATTTAGTCGTGACAATTACACCCTATATATAAAATTTGAGAAAATATCAGTTCTGATCTTCCATGCACTCAAGTAAAATTCTTGTAACGTTAATGGTTCCTTAAAAATTTAAGTCACGGTATTTATAGCCCAATATTTAATATTCAATGTATTTTTTTCCTAATTTTTGTTTAGTAGGTTAGCTTTGTAAGAGAAAATATTCCTAGTTCACAAGAGCATCCTCAATGTATCTTGTGATAATTATGGGCCTGATCTATATATATACACTATCAGTGGTAAACTAGGTGGCCTAATGGTATATGCTGGTTATGGGCCTAACAAACTAAACATGTCTAGTCGGGTGAATCTTAAAAATAGACTCAAATTGGGGTGACTTTCAAATTTTAACCTCAAATAAATACTTTTATTTAAAATAGTTTTTACCTATTAACTAATATTTTTTTAGATAAAATTACCCTGATCAACGGAGTAAATTATATAAATGATCCTCATATTGGGTAACTACATCATAT
>NW_025842945.1:0-2584 GCF_002878395.1 Capsicum annuum | reverse complement strand
ACCCTTAGAAATATGATTTGAACTTTTTACCCTTCATTAAAAGTCTTTCCTTTTGATAAAATCATCTTTTCACCAATTTTTTTTTCAATTATTATTTAATTAACTTTATAAAATTAATTTTAATCTTGAAAGATTAAAGAGTCATAAATTATATGGTAAGAGGAAAAATATATGAAAAATAAATTTTGGTACTTCTAAAATAAGATAGAAAAATACTCCTAAAATAGGACTCTATTGAGAAAATACTTCTATAAATATTGAGATGCGCGTTAATCTAGAGAAGAATTCGGTTTACTTATTGGAAAAATATGATTGATGATCATCTAACTTGATTCAGTTGTATGTCTAGATTGGTGGATGCTTAATATTTTAATCCTCAACTTCTTCACTGTTTTTGTCAACATAATAGAATTCAACTGTGTGTATTATATATCTTCTATGTTTTTCATTCAAGTCATTCTTTAGGATCAAAATTTGTGATCACTATTGTATTATTTTGTTGTAGTTTACAGGTCGTAGATGAATTGACAGGTGGTAGATGAATGTCGATCGGCTTTGAGAAATTTTTTTAGGTAAAGGTTACGTTTAATTGTATTATTTTTATATCTCTATTTTGAGGATTTTTTTTGTGTAAATGTTAAGTTTAATTGTATTGATATCTCTATTATCGTTTTATTTTGTTATAATTTACAGGTGGTAGATGAGTATCAGACGGCTTTGAGAATTTTTTTGTGTCAAGGTTAGATTTAATTATATTATTTTGATGTCTCGATCATTGTATTATTTTATTGCAGTTACAAGTGGTAGATGAATGTTGATCGACTTTGACAATTTTTTTTGGTAAAGTTTAGATTTAATTAAATAAATTCTCCAAAAGATGTTGAATTTAATTATTGTATTCATCTATATTATTTAAATAAATATTCTATTTAGTGTAACATTTGAATTCAATAAAGTAGGTACACGCACGAGGCGCGTACACCTAAACTAGTATATATATATATATATATATATATATATATATATACACATATATATATACACACACCTTTCGTCATACTTTGGGTACACATATGCCCCTACCGTTAACGAAAAAGTGACAAATATACCCTCAAACTATGACAAATAATACATATATACCCTCCACCATACTTCGGGTACACATATGCCCCTACAACAACAACAACAATAACAAACCCAACGTATTCCCACATAGTGAGGTCTGGGGAGGGTAAGATATACGCAGTGCATACCTCTACCTCTAAAAAAGTAGAAAGGCTATTTCCGATAGACCCCCAGCTCGAGACACGGAATACTACACAAATACATAGTAAAGCATGGAACAAGATGACATAACATAAATATGACACCCACAAGTAATAGAAAACAGAGAAAAGTAAACAGATTCGTAATAAAGCATGAAACAAGGTATCATAACAAGAATAATACCCCCACCAAGTAATTCCCTACACTAGCGACCCAAATTGACCCTAGCCTTCTGCCCTAATTCGTGTCCTCCAGATCTTCCTATCTAGGTTCATATCCTCAGTGAGCTGTAACTGCTCCATGTCCCACCTAATCACCTCTCCCCAGTTCTTCTTCGGCCTACCCCTACCCCGTCTAAAACCATCCAAAGCTAGCCTCTCAAACCTACGAACCGGGGCATCCATGCCCCTCCTCATCACGTGTTCGAACCATCTCAATCGGACTTCCGCATCTTATTCTCCACTGGAGTCACACCAACCTTCTCCCTGATAGTCTCATTCCAAACTCTATCCCCCCATTAATGAAATAGTACGTATATATATATATATATATATATATATGTCTCTCACATTAACGGTAGGGTATATGTGTACCCAAAGTATGACAGAAGATATATATGTACCATTTTCATAGTTAGGGGGTATATTTGTCTCTTTTTTTTTAAATCTTTTTATCCCAGATAATTAATCCAAACTCATTACCTGATTCAATAAACCAACTACCCGATCCGATTCCTATTAAAATTCAAGAAACGCCTATCTAACAAACGCATTTTTCTACTCCTATAAAAATATGTACACAAAATACGGTAACACTCACTAGTATCAATTTTTTTTTAAAAAGTCATTAACCCATAACACCCACAAGCAACACCAAATAAATTGAATCCCTCACGTTTTAATTTTCAATGAAATTTTATCGAAAAAACACTATCCATCATCGATCAAAGCCACATAACCACTATCTCCATAGAACGAAAATACCTCACAAGTGAACCATCACCCCATCCCTAGTTCCAGCCACCTTCGTTCTAATCTCTACTTCCTTCAATCAGTAAAGACCAACTAGTAGCATCGATCACTCATTGTAATTTGATTAGGGTTCACATTTAAGAGAAAAACCGAGGGAGTGTCAAGTTTGAAACAAAAAAATGAAGGTCGAATCAAGTTGGTTTGTAAGGGTTCAATGAGCTTATTGGATCAGGTTGTGGGTTTGGGTTACTTATTTTGAATAAAAAAAATAAAATAGAAAAGGGAAAAAATATGCCTCTGAACTATGATAAATGGTACCTATATGCCCTCCGTCAGACTTTGGGTAC